>NC_072733.1:51790877-51860502 GCF_026930045.1 Uloborus diversus | reverse complement strand
CACCATGCATTTATCAATTTTTTAGAAGTATTTAACAGTTTATTTGTAAATTGCACAATGCAGCATTGATGTCTCTCAAGTTTCTGTAAAAATGTAAAATTTTCTTTAAAAACGAAGTTCTATTTTCACAAAGAGTATGAAGCTTCTCAATGGCGGGAAGCACCATGGTCTTACATGTAAATACTAACATTATCCCTAAGTAATCCTTCTATATTGTTTATTATTGTTCACCATGCATTTCATAATTTATACAAGTAACTCATGATGTATTTGTTAATGATACAATGCATGATTAATAATCAAAAATTATTGTAAAAATGTGAAGTTTACTTTAAAACTGTTAGAGAAAAGCATTTTCTCTCTCTCTCTCTCTCAGCTCTTACATGTAAATGCAATTCCTATCCATAATAATTGAGTATATAATGTTTTTAATTGTTAACTATGTATTAATTTATAGGAGTAACTTAATTGTTTGCTTGTCAATTTAACATTACGGTATTAATTTTTCATATTGTAAGCAAATATAGTCTCGTTATGGAGAACTTATTATCAAGTGGAATGAATAAATATCCTACTGCTGTTATAGTTGTAGTTATTTTTGCCCCTAATTCCTTCGTTTTGTATTTAAACTGAACTTTTAAATATTTTTTAAGAGGGTTATTTGATATTTAAATTGTTTAGTTTAATATTTTTTTAGAGTTTGTTTTCCATTTTGATACATTTTGTATTCTTGTTACACAGAATGTTTTGAATAAAAATTAAGAATTAAATTTTAAATTTCATCACCACTAATTTCAGCAAAATTTGACAAGCAGATACGCGTTTTATTTATTTACGCGAGGGAGCAAAGCTTAGGATTGCGGGTGGGGGGGGGGGGCATTCCCTCGACCCGATTGAACATTACTAAAATCTAGCAAGCCTGTGCATGGCCGAGTGAATCATACTAAAGATTTGGAAATCTTATCAATAGTTATGTAACGATAAATGATTAATATGTTCACTGAAATATGTTGAATTCAAATCTGTATTTCTTGTTACTTTTCGGCAAAAAGGTTTTTATATTAGTGGTATTTCGAAAGAAAAAATATTTTTGCAGTGAAACACACAAGTGTTCCAAAAATGTATTCATGCAACGATTTATGCTTTATGAGAACCTAATTTCTTCCATAGCTGTTTGTGCAAGATGTTGCTTTCGCTTTTTTTTTTTTTCAAATTTGAAGAGTAAAATATAAATAATAAAATTTACGAAACTCGTTATGAACTTTCCTTTCACAGTTTGAAAACATATCCACATAAAATATAACGTTTAAAAAATGTTCCGAGAACAGTCGGATGTTGAATGTTCTATCGAGCAATTTAGGCAAGTAATTTTTGGGTAATTTAGATACAACCCTTCAATTATTATCCTTACTACGATAATAAAGGTTACGAAGCTCGTTATGAACTTTCTTTCACAGTTTGAAAACATATATATCCACATAAAATATAATGTTTAAAAATATGTTCCGAGCACAGTCGGATGTTGAATGTGCTATCGAGCAATTTAGGCAAGTAATTTTTGGGTAATTTAGATACAACCCTTCATTTATTATCCTTACTATGATAATAAAAGTAAAACTTACTTTCAAAGTTCGATGAAAACTCTTCCAATTTCCAATCTTCTAGTTTTTTCTTGACGAACAGATCAGCCATTTCGATCGCTCCGCAAGACAGCACTAAAAACGCGCCGAAAGCGTATGAACATTGTCGACACTTGTTCACGCTCTTGAGCGACGCGTAGCATGCGCAATAAGAAAAGAGTTCGAAGCTCGCGAGTTTTATTCTTGGAAGTCAAGCTTATTATATTTCCTATTTATACATGAATATTTATTAAACCATGTTCTTGAAACGTTAGCTGCAGTATTAAATGATTGTATGCATCTTTATTCATGAATTAGTGTTTGATAATGTGTTGTATTCTTATATGATGACTTGGGTATGTTCGTATATGATGACTCGTATTTCTCGTATGTTTGTATTTGATGCCACATTTACTCATTTTTGAATCAATTGTATTAAAAAAAAAATGAATACATTCAGAGTTTCATTTTTGAATACATTTTTTTTAACAGTGCAGGTTCCTTTTTTTTGTTTCATGTTCTTTCAGGAGAATTTTTTTAATGATACTAAATGAACTTTCGTGATAATATTTTATTTGAAAAGTAATCTGCCAAGAAGTAATGAAAAACTTAATTTAAAATATTTGCTTGTTATGATTACAAATATACACATTATAATTATCCTTTTCTTAAAAAACTAAATACTCTTGAAGTTTCATTCATAAAGATGCTTTTATCCACTGCATATTTTTAGAAACGAAATTCACTGCTGGCAGAAACAAAAACTCCAAAATATTAATGATTAATTCATTTCTTTTCCACAATAAAAATATTTTTGGTTTGAAAGTTGCGTGGTAAGAACAAATCTACCAAGGCTGGAGATGCTAATGATACTAATTATTGCTTTACAAATTTACTGTAATAATGCGATTTGATGTGTTGTTTTTCGAAATAAGAGGCTTAATTTGCGGTTCATTGATGGTACAAACGATGCCGTAGAAATGCAGTCAAGAAATTGAAAATTTGTATTCAAATATTTTGGACATTGCCAGAAATAATGCAGAAGAGAGACTTGAGCTGTACTCTGAATATAGAAATATTTTAACCGTTTTGTTGCACAAGAAATCAATCATTTGGGAGAAATTGTCGGAGCAAGGTATTATCATGATACTAGTTGAATCCATTCTGCTTCAGATGAGACGTTAGATCTGCACGTGACCTCACAAATTCGGTAGCACTTGGACAGATAGAGGTCTAATCCGGCACCTCATGAAATCATTTCGTTTCGGATTGTCGCTTCGTCGTAACTCCTCCCTCAAACTGTCTCCTCATCGATATTGCTCAAACGGAGATTGTTTAAGGGATAAGCTGTGATATCAATCCAAGGTGAAATGCTCCCGTTTTTTTTTTTTTTTTTTTGGAATAGGACCCGTCGTCCGGCTCTGGCAAGTGGACTTCCGATTTGCTGAGGGTTGAACAAATTTGTTACAATAGGGACGAGGAAAGCAGGTTTGTATGCGGTAACACTTTTTGGCATTGTGCCAATCTTAAGATGTCTCTTCTTTCCATCCGAAAATAGACAAGCTCGTCCAAAGTCAAGCATCAAGTTACCAGCACTACACCATAATAATACCCGATCAGCTGAGTGGTTGTATGAAGATTTTCTTTTCTTGATCAATGAACACTACGATTATTTAAATCTTCTAATGCTGAATTTAGTGCTTGGTTTAGAGGCAGCATTTCGTCTCTCAACAGTTATAATTATTTTAAATATTTACCAACTTCTGTCTCATCATTTTCTTTCAAATCTTGACACATTGTAGGTCGATGAACCTGTGTTTTAGCTGTCAAATGTCAGAACTTATATCCTAGCCAGTGCCGTGGTTAATTTAATAAGTTAAATAAAACTGAGAATTATGATACAGTAGGTATTGATTTGTTATACTACAATGCTAATAAAATGAACCAACGTATACGACGGTAAACACACCAGTAGTGGTCAGTGCTTCAGTAGTGGCCACTTCGAGATTACTTATATACTTTGAAGAAAGAAATCAACAATAACAATGTGATTAATAAAATGGTACTTAATGTAACTATCATATTGAATCAATTTTATTCATCAGTAATTTGAATTTAAAGTAAGTAATTAAATTTATTGGATGGGAGTTTGTCAGGTGGCCACTGCTGAAAATTTCAGATTTTGGAGTGGCCAATACTAGATCAAATTTGAGGTTTGAGAAAAATGGATAAAAATTGAACAAATTGAAATTCTGGCATATTTCGAAATTGGGGCGATTAAGTAAGAGTTGGGCTTTAATACGCTCATTGAGTTTCAAAAGAGATAATTAAATACTGTAGACCCACAGTTCAAAAATATACTTCACTGTGGCCACTACTAGTGCGTTTTAAACCTTGAAGTGGCCACTACTGAAACACTGACCACTACTGGTGTGTTTACTTTACTAGCTAAAATTTGACAGAAACAATGTCGGCTAAAATCTAAAATTAAGTTACGATTTTTTCATTTAGCAGAATGTCCAGAATTTACTGAAACAAATTAAAGAGGTAACTTACATCTAAATTGCTCATGAAACAAGAAAATTAACACAACGTTAATCTAATTTATGCAACCGGGATAGACTTACTAATTTATTTTTGTTTAAAAAATCGACATACAATAAATTAAAAATTTAAAGCCGCTACATTAAAGAATGTTTCAGAATTATAGGTTAAATAAAGATATTTCAAAAAAAAAAAAATACTTATTTTTCTTCTTTGAAGAAAGAAGTTTCAGAGGCATTTATCTTCCTGTCAAATAACTGCCTCTAATCTTCAGAAAGCCTCTAATGTTTGTTATTATACTTCCCTTTTATTATAAATGCGGGTTTTCGTTTTTCTAATACTTTCTATGCATCTTTAGAAACTCATATTTATTTTAGAAAATTGACGCAAAATGTTTTTCTTACCTCAGAATAAGCATAGAAGAAATTCTTTGTTGCATAAAGTGTTGTGTGGTCATATGAAAATATTTCTTTGTATCTTATGAAATATTAGAAAAAAAACTTTTCTCAGGCATTCTTTTCACCTTTTTATTCCTTCTTTATATTGCAAAGCATAAGAAAGATGAAATATGCATGTTTTTCTATGCAGCAGATACGTTTGAAACCTGTTTTTCTTTTTTTATAATATAAAAATATAAGAAATATGTCCCATATTCGAAAAGCTTTTTGGAAGAATATTCTAATCCTTTATTTACTCATAAAACTGTTCAGTTTGTCATAAAACTGTCAACTAGACAGCTGTTTGTGAGTTATTTTTATGGGTTTCAAAGAAGTTTTATATTGAAATCCAAATCCGATTCTAATCTTGTTTTAAGAATGTTGTCATTTTTTTGGTGAATTTTTTAGTGCACAGTAAAAAGGTTCTATGCGCGAAAATGAACTTAAAATTTTAGTCGATTTGGCAACTCTTCTATCCTCAATCTGTCCTATAGTATTTACATTAAAATAAAGCACAGCTCTTATCAATTGAGGCAGTCAGAAGCAAAGGGATGTAAGTTGACATTTTCATGTTTTGGGTAAAACGCTTTTAAAATTGCGGTCTTAAGTGGACTTTCATTGTAAAGTTTTTCTAAATCATGCTGTACAGCAGCACCTACCAGGGTAACTAGTACCGAAGCCGCCGCGAAAGTAACTCTGCTGCTTCTTCGGGCCCGGTACTGAGGAATGATGACTCATGCTAAGCTATGGAAGAAATGAAAATATGGACGATCTCGAGATGTACGGCGTTTTCGCGTCAGGAAGAAAATGCTATTTGAAATCGAAATTCATCAAAAGCACAAATTTATCGATGACATTAACTCCTTTGGGTCAAAAACCCTTTGTTTATCGACTAAATAAAAGATTGTGCAATTGTGTAATTTTAGAAACAAATAACCACTAAATCTTCTTTCTGGTTTGATGATAAGCTAATGTTTTTTTTTTTTTTGTATTAATCAAAGTAACATAGAGATTTAGATAATATCAAACTTTTTGTTGGTGGTAAAACATGAAACATTATTTCAGTCAATAAACACGACAGTTATATTAAAATCAGGTTTATTGGCATGTACATAGAAAATTTACCAGTTCATAACAAACTTTTTCAAAATTAAAGCTAAAAATTTACACTTCAGATGCACTAGATAATCTAGTTACATTTTCATACCCTTTAAGGATACAAAACCATGTCATATGTATTGAAGAATAGATTAAGAAATGTGAGACTAGACTTCACACACCAACCAAATTCAATACAATGGCAAACCTTTCTTTCTGTGCACTAAATAAATATCAAAATCTTCCTTAATAGCACAACGTGTCACGGCTAAGTCACAGTGACTCCACTGCGAGTCACAAACGTCACAGTTACAAAGTGACTGAATTGTGACGACAAACAGAAGTCACATTGTGAGACATTTTTTATGTGATTTCATTACAATGTCACAGTAATAACTGAATTGTGACCGGTCACGATGCAACGTTGCGGAGAAGTTACATTGTGACCTTAATGTGCCTTGAGGAATTTTTTTTTTTACTGATTGAAGACGGTGAATTGATCATTCTCTCATTTACACAATTAATCAAAACCGAAAATTTAAGTGTTCTAATAACTTTCCAGCAGAACAGTGACAATATGTGACCCATTTGTGACTTTTGCGCGACTTTATCTTCATGTCACTGTCCTCTCGCGGCGACGTAACAATAAACCCCTAATGACACAGTGACTAAAATGTATTGCGTATGTGACCATCCCGATATACAATCTAAAATAGCCCTTATAGCACCGTGACCAAAATAAGACGCTTTGTGACTTTCGTGTGCGTCACAAGTGAAGTCGCCGATAGGTGGCCGCAACTTACGAATGTCAGTTTGCGGCGACGCGACGTACACAGTGCGACATCAGAGTGACAACACCTGCGACAAAATTGCAACCCAGGTCACTTAGCTCCTGTTCTGCGACCGCTCACCGTAGTCACAGCGAATGTTTCGACTCGTCTGTGACCTACGAGTGAAGTTGCAGCAATGTCCTAGAGTGGTGAAAAGTGACTGCAAGGCAAGTTCTCAACGGAATCATGGCGATGTTTGCATTTCGTCCGTGACCTTCATATAGGACTCGCTGTGACTTAAGTGAAGTCGCCAACAGGTGACCGCAACTTACGAATGTCAGTTCACGGTGACGTACACAGTGCGACGCACAGTGGTTCAAGGGCGGAAAAAATAGCCATTTTTAAGTTTTAAGATAAAAAATATTTCATGCCGTAATTACTTAGCCTTTGAATTGTAGTAACTTACTCCATAAGAGTTTTTTGAAAAAAAAAAATTGTTTTTACGAAAAAAAGCCGAGATTGTTGAACAATTATGTTTTTACTTTTTTCGGACGTACGACTTATACTTCAATTTTAATTTATTCGTTCAATAAGGAGGACTAAAATTTAATAAAAGTCATTTCTAATTGGTTTTTCACACTTATAGGATGCATATTACACGTAGTTAAAAATTAAAAATTCATCAAAATTGAAAACTACCTGAAATAAAAAACATTATTTTCTTTAAAAAATAATTAAAAAGTATTGTGGTATATACTTTTATCGGCGGCTTCCGGTGGGCTAAAATTTACATATATCAATAGTTTAATCCTTCTTGTAAAAAAACAACAACATTTTAGCTGAGACCACCTGCGACTGCAGTCGTGGCAGATGTTTTTGTTTGATCTTCGCTATTTACGAATACCAATATAGTAAGTTAGAAAATAACTCATAACGGTATGACGGGGGTAAATTGCTTTTTTATCAAAGGAATTGGTCATCCGATATGAGATGTTGCAGACTAACGCATGTCACAGTTTCACTACTTTGCAGGAGAGCCTAAAAACGTTTGTTTACTGTTTCCGAAAGTTGGGGCTTTTGAAACATTCATCAATAAATATAGAGGATTTTTTCAAAACAGATTTACGTTGTTATGACTTCATGCGGCGCATTATTCTATATGCAATGCAGTAGTAACATGAAAATAACAATTTCCGGAACCGTTTGGCCTTAAAGAAAATACATATAAGAAAGAAATTTTTAAAACTCATACAGAATTCTATATAAAAAGTTAAATAACCATTCTGTTCATAAAACAATGAAATTAGAAAATCTTTAAACGTTTGAAATTTCTGATTTCTCTTTCGAAACCATTCAAGTATAAAAGCTGTTCTCAGTTTGTGAACATTGCCAGAAAATATTGTTCGAGGGTATCAATTGCAATAATAAACCTTGCGTGTGACATACGACTGATTTAATTTATATTTTTCACTAAAAACAGAATTTGAATCACAGAGAAACCCCGATTTCACGTCTTTCAGAGACCTGAATCAAACATAAAATACATAAAATGTGGGAAAACGTCAATTCAAATCCAAAAACATTAAATATGAGAAAACGTAAAATACGAGAAATGTATAAAAAGCAAAAATCAGATAAAGAAACAAAAATAGTAATAAAGGTTGCTACGATGACGCTTATAAAATGTAAAAATGCGATAGTTTAGGAAAAGAACATTTTTGTATA
Source organism: Uloborus diversus (assembly GCF_026930045.1). Lineage (NCBI taxonomy): Eukaryota > Metazoa > Arthropoda > Arachnida > Araneae > Uloboridae > Uloborus > Uloborus diversus. The sequence continues at coordinate 51,852,309 of NC_072733.1, read as the reverse complement.
CACCAGTTTAGATCATTCTAACACATTAAGTAACGAATCCGGGTGTTTAGGTTGAAAATAGTCAGTAATAATGAGGCATTGAATCCGAAGTAAATACAGCATCTTCCAGGATTGGAACACTTTGCTAAGTTTTTTCCTGGTCTTTATGATAAAGAAAATAGTCTTTCACTATTATTGAGCTCTTAAATGCAGTATTGAAAGAAGAGACAAGTTGTGTTTCCTCTTCTTCTTGTTCATCTTCAGTCCATGAGGTCAGCTACGGATGGAGCAGACGCGTTTGTTTTCATGGATTAAATTTCAACAGAGTTACAAACACTTTTTCTCTCTTTTTTAACTGCCGAGGGAAAACGTAAAATGCGGGAAATTCATAAACGACAAACTTTCCATCCGGGTTCAATTAATATTATTAGTGTACGGAAAAACTGGGACCTGATGATAAAAAACGTAAAATGCGGGGAAAACGTAGATTCGAGGGACGTAAAATCGGGGTTTCGCAATGAATACGATCAGCAAGCATGAAGATAAATATAACCATGCAACAATTTTTACAATTTTCCAAAGCATTTTTTGAGAATATTCAAAGTTATTGAATTTTTTCCGCTTTTTTGTCGTTTTGAACCACTGTGCGACGTCAGAGTGATGACACCTGACCACAAAATTGCAAACTAGGTCACCTAGCGCCCGTTCCCCGACCGCGCACCGTAGTCACAGCGACCGTTGCGACCCGTCTGTAACCTAAGTGTGAAGTTGCAGCAATGTCACAGAATGATGAGAAGTGACTGTAAGGCAACTTCCCAACGGAGTCATGGCAACGTTTTCACTTAGTTCGTGAGCTTCATAAAGGAACCGCTGTGACCAGGGTTGCCAGACGTCCCGGATTTCAAGGGACTGTCCCGTGTTTTGAAAAATTGTCCCGCGTCCTAGAGACCTTCCATACGGGACGGCTAAAGTCCCGTATTCCAGTTGATAACAATATTTTACAGAACGAGACATTATTTTAAGGGAAAAATAAAGTAAACAAAAAATGTGAAATAATCTATACATATAATAAAATAAGATGTTTGTATGTGTGTGTGTGGCGCGCTTCCTGGGAAAACGGTAAGGTCTAGAAAGATGAAATTTGGTATACAGTTGCAGTTTTTGCCGAAGATGTGCACCTCGGGCTTCGATTTTTGAAATTTTAATTAGAAAAAAAATTATTTAATGCTTTATGTGTTTTTTTGCACTTTTTAGTACGTTTTACCTCACAGACCCCAAACAAATCGCACCACACAAATATTTTTTGTACTATAGTGTAGGAAATTTAATTTTAAATATAATGAATGAAAAAATTTTGAAGATAGAGCAGTTTTTGAATTTTTTATGAATTTTTGAAAAAACCTTTAATTTGCAGCTTTTCATGGGTTTTATTTTTTTCTAATATCATCCTGCGAGAAGTATCAAAGCCTCATTTCTAAAATTTAAGTTGGTAATAGTAAAAACATTTCGTCCTCTTCAGAAGAAAAAAGTTCTGAAAAATAAGCAATAGTTTTTTTTTTTTACAATTTTTTTAATGCTGAACACATCATGTCTTTCCACGCATCGGTCGAAAAAAGGTTCTTCATTCCTTTATGCCTCTGACGTCACTACTTGGATTTCGATTCGATATTTACGACGGAATCTTAATCGCAAACAATGTTAATCTTTTTTTTTAACCTATATAATAGTTTACTTCTACATTTTATGAAGTGATGACGCCGTGTTTTTCCGGCAGTGCTTGCTTTTTTTTTCTTTCCTTTTTTTTTTTTTTGTTTTATTTAGGGATTGCATTTATTTCTTTTTCCATTCCTCCCCCGCCCAAACTGGACGTTTTGCTGTATCTATATTAGCTACATTTCATAGTTGTGCGCATTTATTTCAATAAAATCAGCGAGATTGTTTTTTCTTTGTCAAACGCTACTTTTTGCACACAACGGGGAATTTTGGGGATAACTTTTTTTTTTTTTTTTGCTCTACTTGAATAAAAAAAAGGGATTTTTTGAGGGATCTTTGTTTTTATTAGGAAATGGGTGGAGAGGTTAAAATAAATACAGATGGATAAGAAAATTAAGAGATAGATCGTAAGGGTAGATAGCCGCCGAAGTCGGCAATCTTGGCTTAAAAATGTGAATGGCACAAAAAAAGATAGAGATGGATTGATTAATACTGCTGTCAAATTTATTTAAACAGCCGCCGAAGGCGGCAAACTTGAAGTAAAAAGGTAAATAACAAGTTAGCCAAACAGCCGCCGTAGGTGGCTGCCTGCATAGAATGGCGAATGGCGTAAGAAGGCGAACCAGCTGGTCGCCGCAGGCGGCTATGATGAAATAAGATGTTTGTGTGTGTGTGTGTGGCGCGCTTACTGGGAAAACGGTAAGGTCTAGAAATTATTCTATTCAAATTACTAATAGTATAGATATAGATTGATTGATACCGCCACGAAATTTATTTAAGCAGCCGCCGAAAGGGGCAACCTTGGCGTAAAAAGGTGGACCAGCTGGTCGCCCAGGCGGCTAGTAAGTAATAAAAGTAAAGACTTTGTGTCTATTAGAAATTGGGTAGTTAAGGATTGCTAGGACATGAAAATGCAACGGTTCAAATTTTATTTACTTCTTCGATATTTCGCCATAATTACTTATGTATAGTATAACTTTATAATTAAAAAAGGGTACAAACTAATTTCATGCATGTTAATCTTTCGGGGAGGACATGTGGTTAAAATGCTGTAAGCTGATTAGCACAACCTATGCATTTGAGTCAGAAAAATAAACTGAGTTTTTAAACAGTACACTAGTGTACTGCTAGTTATAAAATACACGGGTTACGTATTTAAAAGTTATTATCCTGAAATTTCCGAAAAAAATAAACGGGGGGGGGCGTAAATGACAAAACGTGCACCAAAGCAGTAAATGAACACCCCAAACAATATACAAATACAATATTTTGTTGTCGTTTCTTTTCCGCAATTGCGTAGAGGGATGATACTGTGGCCAATTTTTTTTTCTCCAAAGAAAAAACTTAAGAAACCTAATTTTAAAAAGCAAATTACGAACTGCTTATTCGCTGGTCGGTTTCTCCCTGCATCACAATTAAGAGCTTTACCTAAACCATCTTTTAATTTTCCAAAAAGCGCATTTAAAATCTCATTTGCATATTTGTGTGAAGTCCAAAGCTCTAAATTGAGGGCTAAATGAAACAAAGAGTATTTCTAAAACATCAAGTGGAATTTAATTGTTAGACGCATCTGAAGCTCCTTTTTACAATGAAAATGTTTAGACAGCTTTAGAAAACTTTCGAAGTTGAAACCTCGAAAAAAATGTTCCATGCTTAATTTTAAAACTAGATTTATGTTTAGTGGGGAGAAAAGAAACAGTAATGAATTAACTTCACAAGTCGAAATCTAAATTTTAACAGAATAGAATTGAATACAGTGCTATAGTTTCGTTTTACTTATTGTGAAATGACGTCTTGTTCGATGAGAACGAAAATAAATGATTAAGGTTTTATTTTCATTATTAATTTGATTTTATTAATTTATATCTTTTAAACTATTTATAAAATGAAACTACAAATTACTGGTTCTGGGGTGGTAAAAGTATTATTAACTTTTTTTTCATAATTTATCGGGGTTTTAAAAATGAGCATTTATTTACATTATTGAAAAGCATTTTGATGCAACCAATAGTTTTTTTTTCTTCATTTAAGGGCTTTGATAAACTCCAGCTTTCGGAGGTAGTAAATTTGGTAACCTACTAATTTAACCTAAATAATTGGTTTATTTGTGTCTATATTTTACGCAAATAGAAGCAATTAAAAATATTGTTTCAAATACTCATCCATCTTGTTAAATTATGAATAAATGAATTAAAGGCAAAAACGTTGAACAAATTATCTTCAATCATGGTCGCAGTTTAAATTTCAAAGTATTATTAGTGAATTATTATGCATGAATTATTTTTGATTTCTAATAGTTCATTAACATTTTATTTTACTATTTGTGGAATTCATGACATGAATAATTTATTATTAAATGAAAATTATGAAGTAAGGACTCGTATATAAATTGAAATAATAGCCTTGGCGCTGGTTGAATTCATTCACAAACTCACCAAAACCTAGCCCGAATTTGTAATTAAAAATGTAGACATCTGCAGATACAAAAAGTTTCAACTTCACACAATCTTTCTTTAATTAAAATAATCAAAATCACAAGTAATGTCTTTTAAATCTAATGAAATACTTTTGCTCGTTAAAAAATATCTCAACTGAATTTTTATATTCATACTTCCTTTAAATTTTCACATTTGAATATTTTTTGCGTGATTTGTTGTATTCCTCGACATACAAATAAAATCACATAGGGGTGGTGGCCCAAAATGGGTAGGTTATCGAGACCGTTTGAAAATTTTGGTGCTTGGATTTTAATCGTAACAATTTTGTTTTATTTCCTGGCAGGAGTCGTGAACTTCAAAATAAAAAATTACTCTTCTTTTATTTTAACTGTATTTATACTTTACTATATTTATTTATTATATCTATATTTATTTATTATCAAACATTACAAACACTTGAAAAACCTGCTTTGCCGTACCAAGGGGATTAAATCGGGTAAGCTTAACTAACTATGATTTGGTACATTTGTCAATCAAAAATGAAGTTATGACTGAATAAATAAATTGACTTAGCTAACTGCCATTATAAAAAAAAGTAAAATAAATTAAGTTACACTCATCCAATTTTAATTGAAAATCCCAGTCAGCACATTTGTTTATAAAACATAAAGAAATAACTTATAAAATTAATAGACTGGCAAGTTGCCATCATAAAAATAACTTTTCATAGTTGTACTTATTCTATTTACTCGTAAATAGAAAATCTAAGGCAGTACATTTGCTAACAAAATATAAATAAATAAATGATTGAATCTTGTACTCGCTTTGCCCTATCGGCTTGCCCGAAAGCACGTTTTTTCTTTCAATAATTATAACCTTAAACTTAAAAAAGAAACAAACAGAACAACCATCGTAGTTTATAGGTGGATGGTGTCAGAATAACGTAATATTATTGTGATTAAAAAAAATAAAATAAAATAAACTGGTCTTCGACTCATCACCAGTTGCACATCTGAAGGGGAAAAAAAAACTGGAGGTATGTATCATTTTTTTTTATATTTTAAGCCTGGTTATGCCATGCCGCTTCACCGCTGCTTCGCTGGGACTGGTTGAAACTCGAGGGTGTTAAGGTAATCAGGACACATGCATGCATCGCCGCTTGCACACCATGAGGTGGCATACAAATACCTACCTGCTTTGGGCGCCTACCCACTTTGGACCACCCTCCCATTCTATTTAGATGTACTTTATTATAACCGAACTCATTTATAGGAATGACATTTTAAAACATCATTCATTGCATGTGCACCTACTCTGCGAGCCATCCTTCAAGTGCGAGAATAGAATTGCATCTCTGAAGCCTCATTCTTTTGATATGCCATTGCAGATTTTTGGGCGTTTCCGAGACACTACATATTAAGTGGTTAAATGTTAAAATAAATATTTAAAAGCTTTATCAATCCTGAATTTCCTTATATTAAGCAAGCTTCACTGAGTTTCATCTAAATGCATGACGATAAAATCACTTTTAGTGTACATATTAGTTTCATATTTCTCTTTTGGACAGCCAAAGTTATTTTTCTCATTTTCTTATTAGTTATTAGCCGCCTGCGGCGACCAGCTGGTCCGCCTTTTTACGCCAAGGTTGCCGCCTTCGGCGGCTGCTTGAATAAATTTCGTGGCGGTATCAATCAATCTATATCTACACTATTATTAATTTGAATAGAATAATTTCTAGACCTTACCGTTTTCCCAGTAAGCGCGCCACACACACACACACAAACATCTTATTTCATCATAGCCGCCTGCGGCGACCAGCTGGTTCGCCTTCTTACGCCATTCGCCATTCTATGCAGGCAGCCACCTACGGCGGCTGTTTGGCTAACTTGTCATTTACCTTTTTACTTCAAGTTTGCCGCCTTCGGCGGCTGTTTAAATAAATTTGACAGCAGTATTAATCAATCCATCTCTATCTTTTTTTGTGCCATTCACATTTTTAAGCCAAGATTGCCGACTTCGGCGGCTATCTACCCTTACGATCTATCTCTTAATTTTCTTATCCATCTGTATTTATTTTAACCTCCCCACCCATTTCCTAATAAAAACAAAGATCCCTCAAAAAATCCCTTTTTTTTATTCAAGTAGAGCAAAAAAAAAAAAAAAAAAGTTATCCCCAAAATTCCCCGTTGTGTGCAAAAAGTAGCGTTTGACAAAGAAAAAACAATCTCGCTGTTTTTATTGAAATAAATGCGCACAACTATGAAATGTAGCTAATATAGATACAGCAAAACGTCCAGTTTGGGCGGGGGAGGAATGGAAAAAGAAATAAATGCAATCCCTAAATAAAACAAAAAAAAAAAAAAAAAAAAAGGAAAGAAAAAAAAAGCAAGCACTGCCGGAAAAACTCGGGGTCATCACTTCATAAAATGTAGAAGTAAACTATTATATAGGTTAAAAAAAAAAAAGATTAACATTTGTTTGCGATTAAGATTCAATCCTAAATATCGAATCGAAATCCAAATAGTGACGTCAGAGACATAAAAGATTGAAGAACGCTTTTTTTCGACCGATGCGTGGAAAGACGTGATGTGTTCAGCATTAAAAAAATTGTAAAAAAAAAAAAAAAACTATTGCGTATTTTTAAGAATTTTTTTCTTCTGAAGAGGGCGAAATGTTTTTACTATTACCAACTTAAATTTTAGAAATGAGGCTTTGATACTTCTCGCAGGATGATATTAGAAAAAAATAAAACCCAGGAAAGAATGCAAATTAAAGGTTTTTTCAAAAGTTCATAAAAAATACGAAAACTGCTCTATCTTCAAAATTTTTTCCTTCATCATATTTGAAATTAAATTTCCTACACTATAGTACAAAAAATATTTGTGTGGTACGTTTGGTTCGCGGTCTGTGAGGTAAAATGTACTAAAAAGTGCAAAAAAACACATAAAACATTAAATAACTTTTTTTCTAATTAAAATTTCAAAAATCGAAGCCCGAGGTGCACATCTTCGGCAAAAACTGCAACTGTATACCAAATTTCATCTTTCTAGCCCTTACCGTTTTCCCGGAAAGCGCGCTACACACACACACACACACAAACATCTTATTTTATTATATGTATAGATGCATCAAATCTGAGACTTTACTCTCATTTCTGGAAAAATATCTTGTTGAGGTGTTCGATAGCTTCGATGTCTCAAAATTATAGTAAACACTGATGCTTTTATTAGTGTAACTTTAATAACATTTCTGTTATGCTAACAGACCGGAAAACAATTACTGAAAGTTCGGGAAAAGTTTTCGACTCTAAATTGAGATAAAGTACTCATTTGCCAAAAGAGGCGAAGTTCTGGATTGATTTTACCGTTTATTTTCTTTTTGATAGAATAAGAGCCAAAATTTTTTCTCTTAATAAATGAATCTTCAATAAATACAATTAACAACCTTGCTACTCAGTTACCAATGATGCTATTGAGTTTCTTGGCATCTACAAATCCAAAGTTGTTTAGACACGAGTTAAGAAGTTGTTGATAACACAACAGTTGCTTTTAACAACGTTGCGACCAACAATGTTTGATATTTATTGTGGGCGAAGGTAATCATTTTAGTTCGTTTTAGGTTGGTTATATTGTTTTTTAGTTAAAAAAGGGTCTACTTGCAAATAAGGTTTTCGACGGACATATGTTTAAAAGTTTCAAACAGAGTTTTTCAAAGTTATTTTCGAGGCATGGAATTGGATCAAAGTTTTTTATCTCATGCCCTGGGGCTCCAATTGAAGCCGATAGAGAAACGTCATTGTAGTAGTAGTTATTGTACAAAAAGTTATAAATTTTCAAAATCTGCGTATTATGTATGCTTTAAAATCACTTTGTTAGACATTGCACATTTGAAATATCGTGAAGTGGGGCTACTTTAGCCTCCAGGGGCTAGAATGTATGTTTCGAGTTTTCTTTCACAATCATTGGTTCTTCTTGATACCACCACCTGTTTTTCTAATTGATTTGCTGAGTAGGATCAAGTAGCCCCAGTGCAGGACTACTTGAACCTAATTTTTAAAAATAGGAAAAAAATATAAAGAGTTAAAATTGTTATTTAGAAAAGGCTTAAGATGGTAGCATAATGTCTGAAAAGTGGTAAAAACAAGGTGATGAGTACGCATTATGGGTTTAAGCCAGAAATCAGTGTAAAATTCGATAAAAATATAAAATTTCGGGTCCAAGTAGCTCCAGTTTACGGTATTCATTTAGTGAAGTAAGTGCAGTTAATCCCTCTTCAAAAATATCAATGCTATTGTACCCCTCCATAAAATGTAAGCTAGATTTGAATGTACCAAACTAAACATCTATTTGGAAAACTATAATGCACGAATAGGTCATAGATCTTATGTCCATCGTGCGATGAAAATCACAAAAAAATAAAATAAAATAAAAAAAAAATCACGTTCTTTTTAAACCGGGAGAACAGGTTCCAGGAGATCTCTGAACAGATTCTCAGACTGCTCCTTGATATTATAGGTTTCTCGTTTGTTTTTCCTAACTTGAGTGAGGGCTGAGTTATGCTAGATGAATCATGGGGTTCCTTCTGAGATTCTGCGGAAATATGCGTATGAGTTACAGACATATTGTGCTTGTATAAGATAGTAAGCATTAAGGTCACTGGTAGGAGTGTGTGTTATTATTACACATGATTTCTATAAGTGCGATTGTGAATATTAAAACCGTTTTCCTGGCTAATTTGCTAAACGTGGTGGCTTCAAATGCCCACTCTAAACGCAAATTCATCCTACTCTAAGTAGAAACCAGCGCGTGAGAACACATTGGATAACGTTTCGACTGCAACACATAAATGTCCAGTAAATGGTACAAGCATAATCATTCTACTCATTGAAAATGGAGCAATGTTTCCTTCTCTGGCAAGAAACTTATCACCAAGAAAAATATGACCTTCGGCATAATCCATTATTTATAAACGAGGGTAGAATTTTTAGGAAAACACTGTTTTGGCTGAGGCTATCCTCTATATGAAATAGGATGTTCTGTACATCTTCAGAAATAACTAACAGCTCAGCGGTAAAGCGTCGCCTCAGAGCAACACTAAGACATCTAATCCCAGAAATAACAGAAAGATATCCTACTGTTGCTCTGAGGCGACGATAGGGATGGGTTAATGCTATTTTTATCCACATTTCAGGAGTCTAGGGTGGATTTCTTGCAATACATAGCAGGAACAATTACATAAAATGTAATTATTCTCTCTTTAAGAGTAATTTCTTTTTCTCTTACGTTATAATATTTATGGATCCTATGTTATCCCGAAAAACTCTTTCTCTAATTGCAGTTTATGTTCAAAGTCACAGTATCCCTAAATTGTTATCAGTTATTTATTTTATTCGCTTCATAAACTTATTTTATTAGTCATGATTTGCTAACTTTTTACGTTTAAATTTTGCTAATTTTTGTAAAGAGACAAAAGATATAAAATTCAGTTCAAGAAAAATTAATGTTGTAGTTTTTGAAGTTAATGAGTATTTTCTCAAGTACTTTCTATGTGCTACCAAAACAAATGTGTTTGATGACGTCTTTCACACAGTTTATGTGCCATTAAAGCAGACGTATTTCTCACCGATTTTATTGATCAAGCTTTAACAGTTTTGGAAAGATCTTTTCTTTTTCGTAGATTTTCAAACTAAGATTTAAGCTAAGAGTTTTCTCAAAAGATTTTATGATTTTGGCCTCCGGGTATGCATCTATATCCTATGTATGCATATATATATATATATATATATATATATATATAAGTTATAAATGATTGAGTTAATAGACTAACTAATTGCCATCATAAAAAATAACTTTTTTAAAGTTATACTTATCCTATTCAAATAGAAAATTTAAGTCAGTTACATTTGTGATTAAAACATAAATAAATAAATGATTCAATCTTATGCCCGCTTTGCCCGAAAGCACGTTTTTTATTTCAATAATTATCAGCTAAAATATGAAAAAGTAACAAACAGAATGATCATCGTTGTTCATAGGTGGATAGTGTCAGCTTAATGTAATAGTATTGAAAAAAAAATTGCTATTCGACTAATGACCATTTACATACCTTCAGTTCCTATTTAGATATGCATCATTTTTTAAAAATGTTAAGCCTGGTTACGCCTTGCCACTTCACCGTTGCTTCGCTTGGACTGATTGAAACTCGGAGATGTTCGGATGAACACGACATATGCATTCATCGCGACTTGCAGAACCTGCGGCAGCATACGAATGCCTACCCGCTTTGAGCGACCTACCCGCTATGGGACACCTACCCACTTTGGGCCACCCTGCTCTAACTGATGCAGTAAAACAAATAGAAACAAATTTAGCAATGTTCAGTATATCCATGCATTTTTAATTAACATACTTTACCTATCGTTTCACTTTTGATGTCGTTGTAACATTTTGAAACTTAGATTATTAAAACTGAATACTTTGGTTTTACCCATATTTTATTTCTGTCGAAGTAAATCATATTGTTTTTGTATCACTGTGTAACAGACGTTTAAAAAGTCACATCGAAGATTGCTTAATTTAATCTTTTTCCGAAAGAAGCACAGCAAAAAATATTCATGAACTAACAAACGTGGCTTCGTTATTGCTCATACCTGAACACTGTTAGCACATGCAATTTCAGGCTTCCTCACAAAACCTGATTAATTTCTTGCGAGTCTTATTTAAAGTTCTTGTATTTGTTCTTTCTATCAACAAAACCAGTTCTTCGCAATTTATCGGAATCTTATTGTGCGTTTCGTTTACATTTCTAACCCTCCTTACTTTCATTTGTAACTAGTTGTTTTTTCAAATACAAATCATTGCTATTGCCAAACTGAAATGTGTTTGCCATTATATTATCTCCTGTATCTTTACACCTCGCAAAGACCCCAGCTTTTTAACTTCTATGACATCCTCTATGTTTACTGCTATATGCATTTTCTCTATATCGCATACTGGGCGTAACAACAAAATAGCAATGAAAATGCAAAATCAACAAATGATGTTACAATTTTGCATGAATCCCTTAGAAAAACATTGATAAGAAGGGTGTTTCTTACTGTTGATTTGTACTGTGCTCTTTTAGCTTTACGTTAATAATGATTATTATTTTTTAAAATTAAAAACCGTGTTAATTTTTGAATAACTCTCGCTCTTAAAATATACATGCTTTTATAGCATTCCAAAGTAGTCTTTTAGAACATATTTCTGAAAATGTATGCTCATATATCGATCTTTGGTTTTAAAACTTCGACAAAATGCATTCCATTTTAAGGAATTTATCAATGCAATTATGTCCTACTTAATTATCCGCCGAGCAAATATCCACCAAATAATTCTCGAATTTAAAGTCGTTTTAAAATGGATAACTTTCTACCAGGCGACCGTAGTAGGTTTCTATGGTAACGTGACGTCACAGATTTTCTGCTGTATGATTTAAGACTACTCCGGGTTTTCTTTGAGATAGCTCCATGGATTGATATTTGACCCGTCTTCAACAGGTGTATCTTATTCTGGTTCATACGTTAATGCCAAATTTCAAGTATCATTTCTCATTTAAAGTGTACTTTAAATTGATATAGACATTAGGGTGGCTCTTATTTTTCAACTTTGTAAAAAGTTAGCTCCCACTCCCCAATTTTGTTCAAATGGACAAAAAAATGATGTGTGCAAAATATTAGCTCAATCGGAAATGTTTAAGGGGTGCCTCAAATAGCATGAAATTATCGAATGTTCGCCGAAAAAAGAATCACCATTTTTCAAATTAAAAAAAAAAAAAAAAAACTTATCAGGTTTGCATCTTTGATGACCTTATTTCATGTTACAAGCGTTATTTTACTGAAACTATTTTCTCCTGTGACCTAGTATACCATTCCGATTCATGCTCAGGCTTCTTTTCAGGCGACGAAGCTTTTTCGCCAACACGACGTTTCCTGTAGCTGCAGTCATTTCTGAAACAATTTCACGAAAGTGTCTATGTTAGTTTTTAGTTGAATTATTTTTGTAAGAACACATAACTTTATGAGTGATTTTAAAATTACGTAAATAAGTAAAGCATACCATGTGTTAAAGCGCCACCTATGTTTAGTTAAAAACCTCTGGCTGCAACCAATTCAGGGAGTTTAAGGTCAGAGCGGCTGAAAGAATGCTGCTCTCAAGTGTATGAAATTAATCATAATAAAAGTTATACAGTCCACTTTTGTTGTAGTTCAATGGTTGTGTTGTGTGGCGTTGCAGAGTAGAGCCAACCGCAAGAAACCAGCTAATAGAAAAAGATAATCTTACCTAGAGGTAAGAACATGGTCCGTCGAGCCGGATATTAAAAAGAATGGCTCGTGAAGAAATGTAACGCAAGTTGAAGACACATGGAGTGAAATAACTTACGCATTACGATTCGAATCCTGTACTTGAAAGGAGGTGAGTAGCAATTTCAAGTTTGAAATTAGTGACTGCTAAATAACCAGAAAATGTCTAAAGACGCGAAGGAAAGTGAAATTGAGTTGACACGCGTGAAAGCAAAACGTTCTATCGTAAGAAGAGCAGTGACAAATTACGTAAAGAAAATTGAAGGCAATCTAAAAGAACAAGATGTTAACTTTGAGGAAATATCTGAAAATTTAGAACTGTTAAAGCAAAAAGAGGCTGAATTGAAAGATATTGACTATAAGGTTGAAGCGCTAATTGAAAATCTTGAAGAATTAGATAGCGAGTTAGAAAGTGTTTTTGCGTATAACGAAAAAGTAATACTAATTAAATTTCGTGCTGAGAAAAAACTGAACGAGCAGAAGAAACCAGAGTTAAACGTCTCCAGTTTAAATAGCGCAGATAAAACAAATTACGGAAGTGAAACAATAAAGCTGCCGAAACTTTCCTTGCCCAATTTCAGTGGCAATATTATCGACTGGCTAACGTTTAGAGATCTTTTTAATGCAACAGTAACAAAAAATGAATCTCTATCTGATGCTCAAAAGCTTCAATATTTAAAAACCTCGTTAAAAGGTGATGCTGCGAAAATTGTAAATTCTATTCCAATATCTGATAGTAATTTTAAAATTGCGTATAATTTGTTAGATGAACGATACTCAAATACAAGAGAGCAAACTTTTGCTCACATTAAACGCTTTTTGGATCTTCAAAGCATTCAAAATGAATCCGCTTCTGCTTTGTTGACTTTAGTAGATAATGTCAATGAAATAATTCGGTCATTAGAAACGCTGGGGCAATCGGTTGATAAATTTGGGGATACCTTAATGCTGTATTTAATATTACAAAAATTAGATACTTCCACTAAATTATGGTGGGAACGCCAGTCAAAGAATTCTGAAATTCCGAAACTAAGGGATTTAATAGAGTTTCTAAAAAGTTACGCTAGAACAATTCAAAACAGTAAGGGTTCAGTCGGTAAAGTTCAAAAGCCCACAAGTTCTAAAGTTAACGCTTTGGTTGCGGTTTCTGTATGTTCATATTGTAAAGATAATCATTACTTATCAAAGTGTGTAAAATTTCGCAGTCTATCTGTACCGCAAAGATTTGATTTCGTAAAACAAAACAAACTGTGTTTTAATTGCCTCTCTAATGTGCATCTAATTAGAAAATGTAAAAGCGGTAATACTTGTTTCAAATGTGGGAAGAGGCACCACAGTATGTTACATCAAGAAAATGAAAATAGGTCGATACCTAGGTTTCCTTCTGTAAGTGCTAAAGAATTTATTCCTTGTTCAGTAGAAACGAGTTTAGATTTAAATCGCAAAAATGAAGTTACGTCTATAGTATGTGCAAATAATTCATATGGTAATCAATTGGGAACTAGTATGAATAATAGCAATTCATCTGTTCTTTTATGCACTGCTGTAATTAAGATTAGAAATTCTAAAAATGAGTGGATAAGTTGTAAATGTTTGCTGGATACGGGCTCAGAAAAAAATTTCATTAGGAAAGAATGTGCCAAGCAATTGGGATTGAAAATTAACCCTGCTCAAATTTCAGTTTCCTGTTTAGGAAGTTATAATACGCTAAGCAATGGAGCAGTCGAGTTAGTATTTTCCTCTCATTTTGACACTGAATTTAAGATAGTAACCTCCGCTTACGTCATTGATAAAATTTGTGGGGAATTGCCCAATTCAACTACGCCTGTGAAATGTTTTAATGAGTATAAGGATTTATTGTTAGCAGATCCCTCTTATTTTAAGAAAGAAAGCATAGACCTTCTATTTGGGGTAAATGTATTTTTTTCGCTTGTAAACGGAGAGGTAATAAAACGGGGTGAAAATCTTCCGTTCGCAGTATGTTCTAGATTAGGGTGGATAATCGCAGGAGCCACAACGCTCAGCTGTTGTGACTTAGAATCTAGGTCTGTTAATAGTTTAAGTGTTACTACAGATGAGCTAGTTAAGTCGTTTTGGGAATTAGAACAAATTCCGTCAACACAATCGCTTACAAGGGAAGAAAGGCTTTGTGAAACGCATTTCTTAGAAAATTATACGCGCAATAAAGAAGGAAGGTATTCTGTTAGACTTCCGTTTAAACCTAATAGAAAACTGTTAGGTAACTCCAAGGCCACCGCATTTAAAATGTTTCATAGTCTAGCAAAAGGACTTCTAAAAATGCCTGACATTTATTTGCAATACAAAAAGTTCATGACAGAGTATCTCGATCTTGGGCATATGGAAATCGACAATACGGTATGCAAAGAAAATGCTCATTACTGTATTCCGCACCATCATGTAATTAATGAGTCTAGTTCCACCACAAAATTAAGAGTTGTTTTTAATGCTAGTGCAAAAACTACATCTGGTGTATCATTAAATGATACGCTTATGAATGGTCCAAAGGTGCAGGACGATCTTTTCGCTATTTTATTGAGGTTTAGATGTCATAACATTGCAATTACAAGTGATTTACAAAAAATGTATCGCCAGATAGAGATTCATGATGCAGATAGAGATTTTCAAAAAATTCTGTGGAGGGATGACCCCACTAAACCAATTTCGACTTATAGGTTGTGTACTGTCACGTATGGTACCGCATCTGCTAGCTATTTAGCTACGCGAGTACTTAAACAGCTGGCAATTGATGAGGCAGCGAGATTTCCGAAGGCAGTTGATCTAATCATGCATAATTTTTACGTTGATGACTGCCTGTTTGGCGCTAAAACGCAAGAGGAGGCGATTGATCTTATCCATGAACTGAATGATCTCCTTAGAAGAGGACAATTTAAATTGCACAAGTGGTGTACTAACAATTCGTTTGTGTTGGAAAGACTACGCAAATCAGAGGGTTTGTCCGCATGTTCTTCTAGTACCGCCGATTCTAAATTTATTAAAGTATTGGGATTGAGATGGAACCCAACGCTCGACGACTTTACGTATAACATTCATTTTTCGGATAAGCACAGAGCCTTCCCTACAAAAAGATCTATTTTGTCTAGTGTGTCAAGCATTTTCGACCCCCTTGGGTGGTTGTCGCCATTTATTATAACTGCAAAAATTTTGATTCAAGATTTGTGGAAATGTCAGTTATCGTGGGATGATCCTGTGCCTCCGGAGCTTAAGGAGCGATGGATTAACTATAGCAACGATATTTCTCAACTTGAACCTGTAACTGTGCCTCGAAGAGTTCTGTTGCACGAAGCGTCTAATATTGAACTGTATTGTTTTTGTGATGCCTCTGAGAAGGCATACGCTGCAGTAATTTACTTAAAATCTTCTGATACATCCAGTCATCAAGTTAGCCTGTTGACATCGAAGACTCGTGTTTCACCATTGAAAACAATATCGATTCCGCGCCTTGAACTTTGCTCAGCTGTGTTGTTAGTGCATTTACTACAAATCGTTCTTTCGTCATTACATATTCAAATTGATGCAATACACGCCTTCACAGATTCCACAATCGTTTTAGCATGGTTAAGATCTGAGCCGTCACGTTGGCAAATATTTGTTGCTAACCGGGTTTCTGAAATACAAGGGATCCTTCCTATTCAACACTGGCGCTGGATTCCTTCAGACCAAAATCCAGCAGACTGTGCAAGTAGAGGACTTTTACCCTCTGAACTGCTTAAGTTTGACTTGTGGTGGTCTGGTCCTCCTTGGCTTAGACACGAGGAAATTCCACTTGTAGAAGTACCATTGTCAACGGACGCTCTAAAAGAAGAGCGAAAAAAGGCTTCGTGTTTATATGGAACATCGTCTGTTGATTTTCCAATAATTGTTAAAGTTTCATCATATATTAAATTACGCCGCATGATAGCATGGTGCCTACGTTTCATTAAAAATGCTCGATATCCCAAAAATCGAAACATTGGCTATCTGACTAGTGATGAAATGAAAGCCGCTAGAAATATTTTGGTGAAGATAGTTCAAAAGCAAGAGTTTTCCACTGAGTATCTTCATTTGGAGAATAAAAAACCACTTCCTGCCAATAGTAAATTACTTTCCTTAAAGCCATTTATAAATGAAGATGGTGTAATACGTGTTGGTGGTAGACTGGAAAATGCTCCTTTTTCAAATGAAAGAAAACATCCCATTCTCCTGCCAAAGAATCACCACTTAACTACCATTATCATTCGCTCCTATCATGAAACATATTTACATGCGGGTACTATTCTTTTGTTATCTGTTATACGTAAGGAGTTTTGGATAATTAACGCTAAGTCGGCCATTAAAAAGGAAATTTGGAAATGCATTAAGTGTTTCAAACTCAAGGGAAAAACAGCAACCCAGGTGATGGCTGATTTGCCGCGTGCTAGAGTAATGCCATCACGAGTGTTTTCAAAAACCGGTCTAGACTTTGCAGGACCCTTTCTAGTAAAACCGCGATCTGGCCGCGGGATTAGAACCTTAAAAGTTTACATTTGTATTTTTGTGTGTTTAGCCGTAAAGGCTGTGCACATTGAAATTGTTGGCAACTTATCTGCAGACTGTTTTATAGCTGCACTAAAACGATTTGTGGCGAGACGAGGAAAACCAAGTGAGGTATTTTCGGATTGTGGGTCAAATTTTGTAGCTACAAATAAAGAATTGAATAGAGTTATTGCACTTCTCCAGAAGGAAGAACCCGTTCATAATTATTTCGCCAACGAGGGAATTAAATGGAACTTTAATCCACCTTCCGCCCCTCATTTTGGAGGAATTTGGGAGGCAGCTGTCAAATCCGCTAAATCTCTCCTAAAACGTACAATAGGAGACCAAAAATTGACTTTGGAAGAATTTTCAACGCTAACGACACAAATTGAATCTTGTTTAAATTCCCGACCGTTGAGCCCTTTGTCAGAGGATCCATCCGAAATGTCTGCTCTTACTCCTGGGCATTTCTTGGTTGGTACATCGCTTTCTTCAATACCAGAAGAAAATCTTCTCAACGAAAAAATTCCCCCTTCTTATCGCTGGAAATTAACTCAACAGATTTTTCAGAGTTTCTGGAAACGATGGTTAAATGAATATGTTTCCGCGTTGCAACAGCGATCCAAATGGGTACGAGAACAACCAAATATTAAAGTAAATGATTTAGTTTTAATTAAAGAGGACAACGTTCCTCCTCTAAGGTGGAGGTTAGGTAGAGTGATGGAAGTTTTCCCTGGTTCGGATCAGAATGTGCGAGTTGTTAACATAAAGACCGATACTGGATTTTTTCGCCGACCAATTCATAAATTAGCAGTTTTGCCTAATATGGACTGATGAACTTTAGGTGACTGTTACTAATGGATTGGTAAATAATTGTTTTGTAAAAAGGCTTCTTTACATCTGTTTTATTAATTTACAAACTTTAATAATGTGTATTTCATATTTGTTGCCAGTAATGTATACTTGATAGTAGTTAGTTCTCAATTGTTTTTTTTTCTATAGTTTATCATATAATTTTTGAAACCATATATGTTTCAACGTGGCCCGGTATGTTAAAGCGCCACCTATGTTTAGTTAAAAACCTCTGGCTGCAACCAATTCAGGGAGTTTAAGGTCAGAGCGGCTGAAAGAATGCTGCTCTCAAGTGTATGAAATTAATCATAATAAAAGTTATACAGTCCACTTTTGTTGTAGTTCAATGGTTGTGTTGTGTGGCGTTGCAGAGTAGAGCCAACCGCAAGAAACCAGCTAATAGAAAAAGATAATCTTACCTAGAGGTAAGAACACCATGTGCACACGTGTTCACATGTGGCCTCTTCCGCCCTACCTGAAATTTTCAATGCAAAGCTGCCCCTATCTATAAACTCTTTTTTTACTTACAAATGTTTAGCTTAACATAGTTATCAAAGAGTAAAGTTTTATCCAAAACTGCTGATAATGCATTTTTCTTCATGGTTTCAGGCGCCTCCTAAAGAGCAACGTTTTTGTAACAATGGTTTTTTGTTCATTGAATTGCGTATGAAAATAAACTGTAAACCATTTCGGAGTTAAATGAACTAATTTATTAGAAAGAACATTTTAAATAACTATCAATTAATGTATGGGCCTTAAATTACGCTCAGTTTACTGCACGCAGCCTTCTTTTTTACTTATTATGCTATTGTATTCCCGCACAATGAATTAAACTTTACATACATGCAAGTAACTAAATATGCCATGCGAAGAATGGAATAAAGTTGAGGCAACTAGAATAAGTTGAACATTGCACTAGACGCAAGTTTAACGCATACACGAACATATCTCTTTATATCTATACGTGGAAATAGTGTTCTGGTGCATGACTTAAAAAATACACTAAACTATGGTAATATTAATATATGGCAATTAAACAACGTTATGACGCACAAAATTACAAGATTACTTTAGACACGTGTTTCAGGGTTACATGGAAATAATTTTTCAATCCAAAATAGTGAGCTTTTGGATGCAAGGGCATCCGGCCATGATGGCCCGACTAACTAAAAGTGAGGCCCTGGGCCCACAATAATTTGGAGGCTCCCTGAAGACTCTATAGCATGGTGGTTACGGGTTTGGTCCCAGTCAGAATTCATTTTCGGGGCCTCTTTATCTATCCCAGAATTACGTAAATCATTAACCATGTGCATTTATGAATTCATTCAGGCTCCTCATAGTTGTGACATGGTAAATTCGCTAATATCAGAATGAATAAAAATTCTCCTTTAAGTAAGTTTTTTGTGATTAATTAGTTATTTTTTAAAAAAAATTATTATGCATAATTCTTCAGGAAATTCGAGGCCCCCAGGCCTTGTTGGCCTATGCTATAATCAGGCTCTTCGGCCATCGTTGCTTTTACCGGATATCTTTGCAGTCAAAGGCTCACTATTTGGTTTTCAAAAAGTAACCCCAAAACACATGTATACAATAATCTGCTAATTTTGTTCGTCATAACGTAGTTTAATTGCCATTTATTTCTCTGCGCAAAGATATTGATTTATTTCTTATGAATAATACTGCATGGAGTGTCTTAAGTGGCTTTATTTTCTGTTATAGATACCTTATTTTTAACTAAAAAGGCTAGCAAATGCATGACTTTTACATTGTTAAGGAGTATAATTTAAAAACTAGCTTAGAAACGAATGATATGTATTTTCATAATTTAACACGTTCCAAACAATATTTTCCTAATCTATACTTCTACTTTGACAAAATATAGTTCAAAATTGTGAAAACTTAACCCATAACAACCCAATAGCAAGGAAATTTCAAAAACACTGTGAAGCAAGGAAATTTATTATTAAAAGATTCAACTGAAAGTTAAAGGAAGAAAATCAAGATATATTTTATTCATATGCACATTTTCTCACATAATTGTGTATTTTAAAGACTTTCTGGTATTTTATGAACGTATTTCTTGAAGAAATTTCAAGGATGCTTGTTAAAGATTCTTTCCTCCGTGAAGCTTTCGTGTGTGTGTACGCTCCTTTAAGATTTTTCACAAAAGCGAAACTTGTCATACTAACTCTGAAGTTTTCAGTATTTACGATCAAAGCACCCCTTAAGATGATACCTTAAAGTACTTTGGAGAAAAATTGTTCAGAAGAATTTCCCAGAAGAAAAATTTCGCTTATATTTACAAAATTCTTTAATATTTTTCGACTGAAGTGCATGGATTAGGTATCTTTTAACTGCATACGTTTGCTGAAATTTTATACGTGCATGTACGGGTATAGTATTGAATGTTTAAAATCGAAATGTTAAAAAAAAAGTTGTTCAGCTAAAATTCATGTATGAATTATGGTTGTAATCCCTACCAATTCAGTCATCGGATATTAAATATACTCAAACCGGTTTTTGTGCGGTCTTTTTTTGTACGATTTGTTTTGGGCGAACTTTTTTTGTGCGACATATGAAAATTTCAATCAGATTGGAACTCAATCGACGAAATTATTTGTGAAACGGACGAAGTTAGTTGCAGAACGACTTTTTTTAATCGGATTTTTTTTTATGCGGTCCCTATCCACAGCACAAAAACAGGTTTGAATGTAAATTAAACAGAAATGTCATGGAAAAAAAGTAGAAAAGAAAAAACTAATTTTGTTAATGAAAATTAAAATAAAATATAACAGATTGAAATTATATATTTTCGAATAAAAAAGGTCACAATTCTTATCATGTACCTCTATTACCTAGTCTAATTGCCCTGACTTTTTAAAATTTCTCTCTTTCGTAAACAAGCAAATTAATGTGGAGGATTTAGAAAGTTAAGAGAAATATCGACATTAGTCTGAAGGTTTTTGCATAGTTCATGATTCTAAGAAAATTAACCTTGCATGAAACATCTTTGTTAGATAGCTCGTGCTCAAGCAATCTTCGTTGATTCAAAATTTAATTTATGTTAGGAATCTTGGTTAAAGAAAACTTTATAATAGTTGCTTAGTTATAACTTTGACTTGATGTCTAATTCCATCATTAGTTACTCTATTTATGTTTCCGATAACGTGCTCAATGAAACATTACACACTGCTTTTACTGAGACATGTTTATTTGGAAGACAGCAATTAACAATCCTTCAATTTAGTGCGTCTTGTGGAGACGAATACTTGGAAACTAGACAAACAAAAATTTAATTTATGAATTGGACTGCATGCACTAACTTAGCTGTATGATAGAGTGCAGAGTCCAGTTGAAAAGGTAATTTACAGCAAATTCCATATGATTCAACAGAAGGTTTGGACGTTTGAAATTTACAACTGGAACAGTGAATTCATTATTTTATGCCAAGGATTTTGGAGAGTGAAGCCAGCTATTCCGGATCAATAAAAAAAAACGCGGGATGCTGCAGTTTTCAACGTAATCCATATGAAAATGTCTACTAATTATTGAAGTGCTCCTCATGGGTTTATATACTTCTCATGCATATGAAACAAACTGCTCAATTTCTTCAAATTTTTACACCAAATTCGAGTTTTATTACGAATTTATTTTTTCCAGATTTTTGAGCAACAAACAGCATTTTTAGTGAAACCCATTCTTTATCAAATAATTAGGTATGTGGTTTGAAAAATGGACGAGCAGCCAGTGTAAATACTTCAGAAAATTCATTATTGACATTTAAATTATTAAATAGCCGAATAAGGTTTTTAAATTACGTAATACCCGTGAAAATCGTGGGATGAGCAAAATTTTGTTACGTCTATACATTGTCAGTGGAAATCATGGGATAAGTAGAGAGAAGGTGAAACAGAATTATTTAATTTTGTTAGATTTTTTACTATTATTGAACAGTTTAAAATAGCACTCTCACTTAAACTTATAGTGTGGTAGTATTTTTGAAAGCTTAAAAATGAAATTTTACTTTTTAACATAATTTTTACCGAAGTTTAGAGCGATGAAAGTGCTAAGATTGTTCTTTCTTTCTTTCTTTCTTTTTTTTTTGAAATTCCCAGCAAAACATCATTCTATCATGAGCATTACAATTAAATATTTTTCATTGATCTAAATAAACATCATATTTTTATCAAATTTCAAGATTAAACGATCTTATTCTGGCTAATTTTCTCCCCTGTAATGTTATTCTAACATTGAATCGCAAATGTTTTACATAATATGTCAGAGAATCTTTTGGTGCAAGTTTACTCAATTCTGTCCCCTTAAGACTTTGTACGCAATGTCATATATTCTCAAGCGAAATAATGTTATTTTCCTCCAAGTAAAATATCGTGAAATCTTACAACATGTTGTTACTATTTTAATGTTTGTATTCAAACCGTTTAGAGTTGTTTTAAGATCTTGAGGAATGCACTATGCTGAAAACATACCAGCAGTCTGATGTGAGGTCTAAGCAATGTATATTTAGGGTAGATTTTAACTAGTTTTAGTTTGAATAAACTAAAAATGTGAATTAAAACTCTCACTTAAGTGATATAGTTAAAATATATTTAATTTTCCAAGCAAAAAGAAAACTCGAGATTTGATTAAAATGCGATACCCAAGATATAAGACTTGAACTTATTCAAAATATCTGAATTTTTTTAAGGACTATAATGTTTAACCACTAAATTAGTTTTGGCATTGAAATGAAATTACCAAAACAGATGATTTGTGGAAATACAAAAAGAACAAAACAACAATTATCTTTTCTAGAAGCTGTCCGACGGTTTTTCATGTTCAAATGAACACTTAATTATACTTTTAACTACACTAGAATGCATTATTAATGATTACATATTTAATTCTTTCCATTTTCTTATGCTTTGATGTTTAATTTAATGATAATTATTTTAAAACAATCAAACATTATTTCACCAGAAATCAAGTTGTTTTAAGACCTTGAGTATTTCAATTCTCAACTGTACGTTGTCAACATATTACTTTTCACTCTCGTCATTTAAAAACAGCTTTGATATCTTCGGTAAAAAAATCACAAACTATATTTAGTAATAATAACAGGTTGTCATAAGAAAGCTGATTTTGTAAGTGCGAAACTGTAGGTTCCACCCTATGCCCTGTCTTACTATTCTTTCTCAAGGGGCGCAACGGGACAACTTTAAATATTTTGAAGATTTATTTTTTAGAGGAATACAATAAGGATATATTACGAAAAAATATACTGTGAAAGACGTAGATCGCCCAAACGAACTGTATTTAAATTTTCTTTCAAACCAAAATGAAAATAACAATCTTTCAAAGTGCAAGCTTCTATTCAACTCACTCCAAGGAAACAGATGGATGATATACCTAACTTTACGTTTTTACCTCTTTCTTAAATGCAAATTTTATAAACTTTTTATTTGGAAGCTTTTACTATTTGAGAAAAAGGAGAAAACCATAAATCTTGCATAATAAAAGATGTCTCTTTTACTTTAACCGAGATAATAAAGGCGCAAAAAATATATTATGATTTAATGAAGATTATTAAAAAGTTTATTATTTTCTTTTGAAAAAATTAAACGTATTTTTTCCTGTTAAAAGGGAAAGAAACTAATCAAATAGGAAATTTATTCGCCCATTAAATGACTCTTCATTTTGAACAAATTGCGCCCAAATGACTCTCAAAGATAATGAACTTAAAAAAATAAGTAAAAAAATATAAAACAATATTCCCTACGTCGAATAATACGTGTTTTAAAAGAGGAATAAAATAATATTTCACAATTAACGATTGATCTTTGGGCTTTAAACCACTTTATAGCATAAGTTAAGAATTTTAATTAAGGTAGGCGTTTAAATTGGAAACACTTATATATCAGTGTACCATAAGTTTTTCCTTTATATTCCATACTTCAGTCAATACTTATTGTTGTTGAATTATTATCAGCATTAATTGATAAAATATATTAACTCTAAGTTAGAGCTAAACCAATTTGTACTAAAGGAAATAATGAAGAGGGAGAAACTGTTTTTCTAACCAAATCTCATTTAGTAGCTTAAGTGGAAGATAATGCAGAAAAGGTCAACATTCTTATTAGAGATACTTTTTCTGATTTTATATTAGTTTAAATATATACTGAATATATTTAAACGTGCGCATTGTTACCACTTTGGTTGCGTATTATTGAGGCAGAAGGTTGCAATAGTCAGAATAGATAGTAACAGGAAAGGATATGCAAGGATTTTTCTTTCTTCCTTTCTTTTTTTTTCTTTTAAGAAAATTCAATGTCATCTACAACTTAGCAGGGATACTTACGACAAGGAGGAGATAGGCAAATGATTACAAGTTCAAAGCAAAAGATCGTTTAATTAAGAATTTACGATACGACAAACGCAAAAGTCACAAAACCATCAGTAGTAGAGTCTCCTTTGGAAGCTAGCTGTATAAGCCAAGACACAGCACAGAATGAAGTAGGTTAGCTATGATCCCTGTAGGCAGCGGTTCCCAACTTTTTTTTCTCTCGCGAATCCCTTCCAAATTTTGAACGAAGTTAGCGAACCCCTTGTGCACTAAGTAACAACTAATAAGCACCCCCCCCCCTTCCCCATCCACGTACATACAATAAAATTTAAGAAGATTTTTTTTTTTTTTGAGAAAGAATAGTTCATAACAAGAACAAAAATAATAATAGCAAAATATTGAAGTACAAACTAAATTATAGCTAGAAAATGGTTGCAAACGAATTCAACAGAACAATCCAGTGATTATTCTTTGAAGTTCAGTCAACTTTGAAAAAATTCTTAATGGGATAGTTGTGAAACGAAGAAGTACAAAGTTTGGCTCAAATATCTGATAGTTTTAGGGTCACGTTGTAGAAACATCTTCACGTTGTAAAAAATATATAAAAAATATGAGAAGCATCGCATGTCGCATCGCAGATCTTGAACAACTTGTCGTATTAATCAACTTACATTCCCAGATATAATTATGATTAAAAATGAACTTAGGTATGCTCATAAAGAAGCACTGATGTATACGGTTTGTCCCAAAAGTAATTAGATTGATTTTTTGCCACAAGACTCTATGCTTTCCAGAGACACCAGGTTCAGTTATCTACGAGCTCTCAGAGCGGTGGGAGCTCGATTTTAGTGAAACTCCGCGCAGAGCCGTCGTCATGGAGAGAACTTTAAGCAATGCTATCCGATTAAAGTTTTGCGTCAAACACCAAAAGACGGCAGTTAAAACGTTACATTAGTTCACTCAGGCCTTCAAGGCTGCTTGCTTGTCGTACTAATAGGTCAAAAAGTGGCACAAGTGATTCAAAGACGGCCGGGAGGAAGTCGCCGATGAGGCTCCTTCTGGGCGTCCATCATCATCGCGAACGGACGATAATGTCCCTCGTGTGCGAGATTTGCTGAACAAAGATCGGCGAATGAGCATTCTTTTGATGTAAGAACAATTAAATTTGTCGAAAACAGATCTTCATCGAATTGTTACAAAAGACTTGGCCATGCGTAGGATTTTCGCAAAACTTCTGCCAAAAGTCTTGTCCGACCACCTTCGTTGTCAACTCCTATCTGACCCGTATCGGTGTTTCAACGGTGCCACAGACCCCTATAGCCCCGGCAGAATTCTTCTTGCTCCCAAAGCTGAAAAGGGAGCTGAAAGGAAAGCATCTGGAGACTCTGAACAACATTCAAAAGGCCACGACGAATTACCTTTACAGCATTCCCAAAAGCGAGTTCCAGAGAACCTTCGATGCATGGAAAACACATGGGCAAAGGTGTATAGACGCAGGAGGGGACTAACTTGAAGAGTATTAAGTTTTATTACATGTTTGATGAATAAAACTATTTTTTGGAAAAAATCTTATTACTTTTGGGACAAACGGTATATGTATTTATATTTCTGGGGATGCACCAGCTCCTATGTTTATCACTTCATATTCCCATGAGTCTCCTAATTTGTTCTAAATGTTCATGTTTTTGAACTTCGCACCTGTCTAGCCCCTCAGAAGAGTGTCAATGCTTAATGTAAGGCACTCTTTCCCTCCCTGTCAAGAACTGAAAAAAATTGGGGGAAGGGAAGTGCCATTCCCAGGAAGTGGGACTTGATACGGGAAAATGGTGGTAATATTGTCGCCTCAAAGCAACTGTAGGATATCTTAGTATCATTCCTGGGATTAGATGTCTTACTGTTGCTCTGAGGCGACGATGTTTGGATTCACGGGCTCATTTTACGTAAGAATAAGCAAGAATTATGTCAGAAGTATTTTGAAGTTTTTTTTTTGCCCCGCAGTGTTATTACAACAATATTTTTATGCTCACTTATAACAAGAGAACTTTTCTGCAAAAGTTTCATGAGTTACCTTTTTACATATAGCGCAAATTAAGTTTCATGGTTTAATTTCGTTGTATGTATTTACGGCGTATCTCACACTGTCGCAAGCTTCACCCATGAACTTTTTCTAACCTTTTTTTTGAAGTGATAACTTCTTATGGGATGGTAAACCGATCTGTGGCATAACGCGTAACGGCGCAGCTCTCGTCTGGCATTCCTTTTGTTCGCGCATACGACAGAAGCGCGCATGCTCGGGGAAATTCTGTTTCTACTCTTTGGGTCAGCTTTAAGCGTTAAGTAATAGTAGAAAAAGTAATGAAACTAACAGAAGATGGATGATCGTCACAACATAACGCAATTTCCTAACGAAAAGTGAGTTTAACAATACAATATAACACGAATTTGAAAGACGAGATGTATAGCTACCATTACTAATTCCTTAAAATTCTAAATCAAAGGTGTACACGGAATTTTCATTGAAAAATCGATATGTGGCCCATAGTTGGACCATTTTACGGTAGGGGAAGCTGCTCTACCTACGGACGGTTGTACAGCAACCGTCAGTTGCACAGTGGGGCCAAATACCGAAAAGCTAGCCAAAACTTCAACTAAACTTAGATTTGTGCCAAAATCGGTACATAAGGGTTTTTGAGGTCATTGATTATAAAACTGAAGTCAAAATTACTGTAAACAAAATGGCGGATCCAATATGGTTAACGCATATGTGAAATATATGCAAGGATTTTATAATTATTAATATATGGTGGTTTTCGAAGTCGCCGATTATAACAATCAATACCTGATGCAAAATGAAAATATTTTATTTGTTATATAAAAAAAAATGTTTTGAAATTAAGGAATTAAAAATATTTAAAGAGAAAAGTAATAAAGAAAGAAAAAGAGAATGAGAACAAAGAATCAAATAATCCACTATTATACTATGAAATAAAATACATTTTATCAATCAATTAGTTAAGATCAATTTCAGATTCGAAATTTATGTTAAAATCAGAATCTGTTTCCGAATCAGTGTCCAATGTAGAGTTTCCGTTCGCGTTCTTGTTATAATGATTACTGTAGGAGAAAGTAATAATTCTACAACTTCCTGGGATAAGTTCCGTATTTTTTTTTTTTTTTTTTTTTTGTGTGGTAATTTTCTAATACTGGAAATATACGGATCAGACGATATCATTAGCCGATTGAAAATATCTTCCATAGATTTAACTCTCGAACATTTTCGCGAAAAATCTTTGCAATATCTTTTAATACCTTTGTTTCTGCTTTCTTGCGCATCTTCTGATAATTGACCAATTAGTACTAATGCATGTGCTATTATTTGTGGACCGGGAATTAATAATTTGTGCACCGAAGTAGGCATGTAATACCACGGATATAATTCGACAAATTTCCTTGCAGTTTCTACTGTATATACTTGAAACTTTTCACAATCTATCTCATGGCCACTTAAAACAACCAGCAGAATCACGTAAAAACGCTTAATTAACATAGCGCTTAATAACATGTTAGGCAGCTAATGACAGTTAATGTTTACGAATTTCGTAAGATAAAAGAGTGAACTAAAGCCCTAAACTTGAATCTTAGCGTTATATGGCGTTATATATAACTTTTCATCTAGTTGAAAATCGAAATCTCTACCATTATTTCGCTTTTGTCCGGGCAAAGAATTTTAATTTATTTTAACAGGATACAAATGAAATTTCTACCATATCAATGTAAAAACGTTTTCTACATGCCTTCAGAAATCGTTTCCATGTTGTAGACGCTTCACTTTAAAATTATAGACTTTATAAGATAGACTAATTTTCGTTACGTTCTAGCGACTCACTTGCGCTCTGCACGAAAGCTAACTTTCAGCTAAAGGGCACAAACACAGGTGTGAGGATAGATTTAACGCAGCAGTTATCCCTCTATCCATCCCACAATTCAAAATTTCCCGAATCAAATTTTCATTTTTGAGGTTTTGGCCAGCTTTTCGGGATTTGGTCCCAATGTGCGTTGGTCGGGAAATTCCGGGTATCGTCGAGAGAGATACTAATTGGGGTTCAACGTGTGTGTCACAGCCCTCTCCATGACCCCAGAAAGTTTCAACGGCATCAAACGAACATTTAAGATTCTATCACATTTTTTCAGTTTTAGTAGGATCTAAGTAAAAAAAAAAAAAAGAGCAATTTCTTTTTTTTTCGTCCGTCGTGGATTGTATTATTCATTTTTGTTGTAGGTATCATGATTCCCTATATTTTGAAATTTTTGTTTCTGATTTTTAATGTTGTAAAACTGTGGTCTTGTCGATGTGACTGCCTTGCAAAACGAAAATGGCATACCTTTGTACAGAAGGACACACAACCATGTGTACCCATGGACAGCAATTTTTAGTCTCCTTGGGTTACACCTGAGTCTTCTTACAATGTGAAGTACCTCAAAATGGTGCCTTGTCATCAACGTCCGAAATTCGCTTTTAACAATGATGATGAATTTGAAGTAGGGCTTGAAGATATAGTGTTGAAGTAACCCACACCTGTTGTAGGATCTACAGGACGTCAATCCCACCTGTTTTCATTTGAAGTCGACTTTTCTAGATTTTTGTTTGTTTAATCTAAACTGAGTTTTTTGTAGTAGGTTAATTTTAATTAAAGGTTTCAATTTGCATATAAATTGAAGTTCTTATGTAGGATTATAGCAAGCCATACTATCATGAATCTAGTTATTTTTTTTTGTTCACAAACATATTAATTATTCGTAACATTATTAACTCTTTTAAGACTAATAACTTTTTAAAATAGTTCACTGATGTTGAAGATTAAGGAAAATTAGAAAAAGGGGAAAAACCTTCTATTAATTTTCAAAGTTTAATTTCTGTTGGATGTGTTATTAAATGTTATTTTCAATGAATGTTTGAAGTATTTCAATATAAAATGGCTTATAAAAATGTATTGAGTATAACTGAGTTCCTCACACCTATTTATATATTATTTTTTTATATGTCCATGAGTACAAAGGCACCTCTCCGCTGGGTGAACGGGTTGTTGTACCCACGGACAAAAAAGATGGTTTTTAAGAAATTTTTTTTGAAGTTGAAAGCTTTGAGATTTTTACCTGACGAAAATTGCCAAATTAGATGATAAGTTGTACATCCTGCCAGAAATTTTTTTCCGATCGATTATCCATTCCCAGAGACCAGCAAAAATTGAAAAGTAAATTTTGTCCGTAGGTACAGCAGCTTCCCCTACGTATGTGCGTATGTGCATATGCATCTCTAGGGGTCTAGTTGTGCACCTCCTCTTTTGGTTGCATTCGGATGTTCCAAAAGGGGACTTTTACACCTTTTGAGGGGGGAGGGGAATCAATGTTAATTTCAATGCAAACTCAAGTGATGTTATAATTTGGCGGACATGCCGAGATATATCACCAAGCTTTTGGTCGCCTACTTTTGTCAGAACTTGGCGAAAAATTTGGCGCTTTTTATTTTTTTTTTTTAAAATTTGGTTTTATTTTAGCGGTATTGGCAATATTTAGAAAGTGAACCATTGAACCACTACTAAATTTGCCAGTATTAGGATAATTAATTTCTGTAAAACGCTTTTTTGCTTCGGTTCGCGACAAACAAAGGGTGAAAATATATAAACTGTTTCCTTGCTTACTCCAAGGCACTATTACCATTAAATTGACGTAAAAGAAATTCATGTGATGCACATATCAGCACGTTTATAAATGTCTTTTAAATACCTACGTTATTAAACTGTTTGTAGTGCTTACATAGCAAAATAGTATATGTAATTTACCAAGAAGATTTAACACTATTCACATATATTTTAAAATTTTATATGAAAACTCTTAATTTTTTAAAATTAAATTCAGGAGCAAATTCAGTGCACAGTAGATTAACTTTTCCTCTGGTACTATTTCTTTTGAAATAAATATGTCTTTAGAATATGCTTAATTAAGCATTTAAAAAAAAGTTCTGAAGGGAAAAGTGAAAAGAGGATTAGACACTCTAGTTAGGTTGTTATGCCTGAAACACTCTCAAAAGTTTAACCGGCATATTACAAATAACTTTTCCCCCTTTTCTTAGCGTTAGATTTTTAACTAACTGCTGTTTTGTCAGTAGAAGCTCGTGACTCAAATTTAATACTAGGGTGCAATCAAGGGCGCATAAAATTTGATTGATTGGTTGGTTGGTTTATTTAGTTTTAATGGAGCAAGAGCCCTTGAGGGCTATACTACGCCAAACTATTTTTTATTTTACATTATTTATATAAATATAAAGTCAGGATATGGTAAAAGTAAACTTGTTTTGAGGTAAAAGGTATAAAACTTCAGCAGTTTCAAATAAGTAGTAAAAATCATGTAAACATTAAAAACATTTAAACAAAAAATGAGTTCAGAAAAAATGGATGAAACAATATGTTGACAACATACCTTGAATAACAAGAAAAGGACAAAATCACATTTTGACAACACAAACACTAAGGAGAAACGAATCTCCTGGAGGAAGGAGTACAAATTCCGATGGGGTGGGTCCCCCAGCAACTTCTTCAAAGAAGGATTAAAATCATCAAAATATTTAAAACATATTTAATTACAATTTGGGCAGTTACTTAAAATATGCAACACTGTTTGATTTACATTATATGTAATGCATGTTGGAGCTGGTTCGTGGCATAAAAGGTATTTGTGGGTGAATCTGGTATATCCAATGCGATGACAGTTTAGTAAAACTTGTTTTGTCCTGGTGAGCTGTAATAATCTGAAACCTGTAGTCGAGGGCTGGATCGAATGTAATTTATTTTGTATTTCAAGATTCCAGGTCCGCTGCCGATGTGTGTTAAGACATTCAGAAATTGGGTTTTTATTGTCATCAAAAGAGACACTATCATCGATTAGGAATTCTTGCAGCTCTGGCAGCTGAATCAGCTGCCTCATTGCCTGCAGTTCCCACACGACCAAGGATCCACCAAAAGAGAAATTTGACATTATTTTGCATAAGATTTTTGTATAAATGATATGACTGAAAGACTATAGGATAGCTATTATTATTGCAGTAAGTTATGGCTTCCACTGAACTCTTTCAGTCAGTGTATATCACCCACTGTTTGTGGTTGGATTGGGCTATTGATTGAAGAGCTTTAAATATAGCTTTTATTTCTGTGGTAAATACTGAACAAAATGGGTTTAATTTCTCTGCCGTAACTTGACCGTTAATTATTGTAGCAAAGCCGACGTGATCGTTTGCTTTTGATCCGTCAGTCAAAATTTCTTTATATTCAAAATATTTGCTTCTTGTATCATAAAACGTTTGTTTATAAGCTGTAATGGAGGTAGCCTCTTTGGGGGATTCCTCGAGGTCATTGATTGTAGATGGAATTACTTCACACCATGGCTCGCGTGGTTCTATTATGTTGAGAGTATTGAAATCTGATAGCTGCAAGTCTGAGAGTTCCCACCGCATTCAGATCCCAATTGTTGGGGTTGCCGACGGACGATGAAGAAATAAGACAACAATAGATGGATTAAAAATATGAAGGTGTAAAGGGTGATCAGTATAAGGTTTTATTTGGAAGTAGAAATTCAAGGAAAGTTTGAGGCGTCTATTGTTTAAAAATTGTTCATGTGCAAGAATATGAAGACAGTTGATAGCCGAGGTTCGGAAGGCTCCTCTGCAGATGCGCAGTGCCTGATTATGTATTGGATCCAGAGCTTTAGATAGGTTTTTGCAGAAGAGCCATAAATTTGGCGTCCATAATCGAGTTTTGAGCGTATCAGAGCCTTGTAGATTCTTAAAAGAGATTCAGTTTCAGCACCCCAAGAGTGTTTGCTAAGACTTTAAGGGTATTTAATTTCAATAAACATTTCTTTTTTAACTCTTGTATATACGGTATAAATTTAAGTTTTTTATCAGGTGTATGAATAAGGAATTTTCCTTGATCTTTTACAGCTATTGGTTGATTATTAAGGAGAAGATTTGGATCAGGATGAAGACCTCTTTTACGACTGAAGTGGATACAGAAGGTTTTTTGAGCAGAGAAAGTGAAGCCATTTTCCTCCGCCCATTGTGATACTTCATTGATAGCTGTTTGGAATTGTCTTTCAACGATACTCAATTTCGATGACGAGAAAGAAATTTGATAATCATAAACGACCAGGTACCTTTTACAGCAGGAAGCAATTGTTCGATTAAGCCATTGATTGCTATAATGAAAAGAGTTACGCTTAGTATACTTAATTAGGGAACTCCCTCTTCTTGAATGAAGGTATCCGACAGAACAGACTTGACACGTACGCGAAAAGTTCGATGTAT
Organism: Uloborus diversus; assembly: GCF_026930045.1. Classification (NCBI taxonomy): domain Eukaryota; kingdom Metazoa; phylum Arthropoda; class Arachnida; order Araneae; family Uloboridae; genus Uloborus; species Uloborus diversus. Next base: position 51,819,757 of record NC_072733.1, on the reverse strand, counting down.
TAGGAAATTAGAAAGAAAGATAGGTGTAAATTTTATGTGTAATCGTTTAACAGAGAAAAGTACATGAAATTTACTATTTTTTACCTATATATATATATATATATATATATATATATATATATATATATATATATATTTGAAGAAAAAATACGGTGAAGTAAAAGTATGGGATCTAAGTTAAACCACCTCCTATCGATTAAAAAATCATAAATATCGGTTTAATAAGTGAGACACTATGAATTAACTAACAAATCGTTTTAGATGTGAGTGTGAAATTTGAAGAGATCTAGGGATTTCTCCAGGATTCCTCATCAGACCCAGGCCTAATGACCATAAGACTACCGGGGAAGTACACTAATGTGGATCGAAAAAGACTTTTTTTTTCTAATCAATTATAATAGCACGGAAAACTTGCGCATTGGCATCCTAATAAGGGGAAAAATAATTAAAAAAATTATAAACAAATTTTGAAATCGCGCAAGAGCCCTCAAGTTGAGGAAAATAGAACAAATCGACAATTTTTAAAGTCGTATGTTTTTTTCAAAAAATAATTTACTTCATTTCTAATGGTATAAAAAATACACTTTGTAGTTACGAAAATGTATAGAAAAAAATTGGGGGCTTATTGTAGATTATTTGAATTCGCTCATAAAGGCTTAAAATACCATTTTTAAAGTAAAAGTTTTTAGAGTAAGAATATTATTTCAAAAATTCTTAAGCTGACATAGAACTATAAAAAATATACTATTAAACATCCGTTTTAATACTCTACATATATTTCTCTTATGCTGAAATGACTCAGGACTCACCACGGTGCGGGCCCGCCATTTCAAATTTTTCCAGAAGGGGGGGGGGAGTCAAAGGGAGCAAATTCAATGGAAGTTTCAACGGAAAACAGCAAAACTCACGCCAACCCCCAAATGTAAATTTATTTATTTTTCAAAGCAGAGAGGGTGGTGGTGGGGGGTGGCAATGAATCACCCCCTGAAACCCTAAATGACGGGCCTTAGGGCAGCTGTGGCAGCAAATCGAGTCCAGCTCATCACCCTACCCAATCAACTAACCAATTTTGGTGCGATTCATTATGCTGAAGTTCTTTTAATTCTGACTTCATATCAAATGTTCTTGATCTGATTGTTATTTACTATGAAAATCTTCTGGGTTTTCATGCTTGCAATTGTTTCTTGCAGCCTCTGTCACAAGTTCTGCACATCTCTCTACCGTAGTGTGGTATCGAATATTCAAGCTATGGCTGGGCTTTGACTTTCAATGAAGTTCAAAGTCTTTTGTTGCAATACTTGACAGCAATGTTAGTGGTATAACCTTACACTTGAGCAGATCAATAAGCTAAGGACAATCTGCTACTTGAAAATTAATTAATGAAAGCTTGAAGAATCCTGACGGCTCATTTCAGGCTTTCAATATTCTCCTGTAGCCTAATTCTTCAATGTGCTGTGTGTACTCCAATATCACCGCCACATCATATTCTCTGGATAACAAAAGAACGAGTTTCTATGAATGAAGGGATCAAGGATTTCTTTTAATGTTATTTGGTAAATGTCTTGTTGTTTGAATGATCTTTAGTATATGCTTCGGACCGTCTTTCATGGTGTAATGCATCTTAATATCAAACGAAACAGGAGCATAGGCCTTTACTACAATTTTTCCAGTATCTCTATTACGCTTGTTGGACTAATTTGGGAAACATTAAAATCCCAACGCCCAGTTAGCACAGCTAACCGTTGGGACTAACTGAGGAGTCCAATATTCTTAACAGCTAATTCTGGATCACTTTTTGAAATTTCTGTGTTCGGGGTATGGAAATTTCAACGAAAATGTGAAATTTCTCTGCCATACTCAGTCAGTAGAGAGATGTAAAAAACTTGTGACAGAGACTGGTGGAAAAGCTTGCGGGCATGAAAACTCAGATGGCTTTAGCAAGTTAACAACATTCAGATGAAGATCTTTGACGAAAAACTTGATACTAAGTCAAATTTTTCTTAACTTAAGCAGAAAAATGACACACAAAGTGGTTGGTTGGTTGGGTAAGGTGTTTGTGTGTGTGGGAGGGGGAGAACTCGACTTGCTGCTAAATCCACGTGGTGAGTCCTTGAATCATTTTAGCATAATGGAGAAATAAGTAAAGCATTCAAACGGATGTTTAATATTTATTGAAAGCCAAAGCCCTGCCATAACTTGAATGATTTAATACCATACTCAATCGGTAGAGAGGTAAGAAATACTTGTGACAGAGGATGAAGGGAAATGTCGCAAAAGTGAAAACCAAGAACGTTTTCATAGTAAATAACAATCATATCAAGAACATTTGATGCGCATTCAGAATTTAAAGAATTTCAGCATAATGAATGACATCCTAATTGGTTGGTTGATTGGGTAGAGAGATGAGTGGGACTCGACTTGCTGCCCACGCCACGTGATTGGGCCCGTCATTTAGGGGGCAGGGAATGGTTCATTGCTCCCTCACCCCACACACCACGGTTTTTGAGAAATAAATGTATTTACATTGGGGTGGGCGTTAGTTTTGCTGTTTTCCTGTTGAAACTTTGCCCCCTTTGAGGCCCTCCACCCTCCCTCTGAAAAAATTTGAAATGACGGGCCTGCATGTGGTGAGTCCTCAGTCATTTCATCATAAGAGAAATGTATTTAAGACATTAAAACGGATGTTAAATATTATATTTTTATAGCTTTATCTCAGCTTAAGAATTTTTGAAATAATACGACTATTACTTTAAAAATGGTATTTTAAGGCTTTCTGAGCGAATTCAAATGATCGACAATGTTTTTTCTATACATTTGCATAACTACAAAGTGTATTTTTTATACCATTAGAAATGAAGTAAATTATTTTTTGAAAAAAACATACGACTTTAAAAATTGCCGATTTTTCTATTTTTTCTCAACTTGAGAGCACTTGCGCTATTTCAATTTTTTTAAATAAATTTTTTAATTATTTTTCCCGTTATTAGGATACCAATGCGCAAATTGTCCGCGCTATTAGAAATTTATTAAGAAAAAAATTGTTTTTCGGGGCCCACCCTATAGTACACCCTTTCGAAAAAATAAATAAATAATTTTCCAAATCGGTATTGGCTTCTTCAAGCAATCGGAAAAAAAATTACACACACACACACACACACACACATACATATAAATATATATATATATATATATATATATATATATATATATATATATATATATATATTAATATATATTATATATAATATATATTATACTATATATATATATATATATATCCTGCGAATTCAGAGCTTCCTCCTGTTTTGAAGCTTGTTATTTAGTATTACCATAATTTAAATAAAACTGATGGCATCATGGAATAGTAAACCTAGAATACTGATCAAACTTCAGAAACCAGATACCAGTTACTATATATTTATAAAGGAATATAAATTAAATTGTCGGGGGGGGGGGGGAATTTCCGTCTTTAAATCAAATAAAGTTATTTATTTATCTAATTAATTAGTTTCACAATTAAAGGAGCAAAACAAATTTAATTTACTGCTTTACTACTTGTATTTAATAATAATGTAATTAAAAATAGCAGGCGGCCCCTTGAAAATTAACCTAATGCTGTGAGAATCAAATATTATTCAAGACAAAGACACTCTGCCTTGAAAATACATTGTTCACAGCAAACCACGTAGCCCAACGTAGGAAATTTAAAGTTTCTTGGATTTCTCTAGGACTCCTTACAAGACCCAGACCAAATTACCATGGGAACATCCGGGAAGTATACCCTTTCAAATAAAAAAAGTAATGTTTCAAATCGATCCCGGCGTCTTTGAGTAATCGGAGAACATAGATAAAAATACGCAGACGAATGCTTAACTTCTTTTTTTTGAAGTCGGTTAAAAATACATTCCACTAACCAGCGACCAACACTTGTTGACATCTGGGTGATTCTTCAAAAACCTAACATTTTCCAATCGCATTTTTAAAAAAAGTAAAAACGCTGAAAGAAATCTAAAAGAAATCTCTGTCAGGAACTTATTAAGAGAAAAATAGAGGGAACTCACTTTAACTATGTTACACCCCCAAAAGAGGGGGTCAAATTTTCCTACAACAAGAGATTGACAAGCAGCACCAGGAGAGTTACAAAATGAATTTCTTCATGGGTTATCTGAAATGTAACCAGAGTAATAAAGAAATAAATGAAGCCGAAATCAAAAAATATGATTATTAAATGACAAAACAAAATTTATGTAAAACCTCCCTAAATGAACACCCCAATTTCTTCGAGTACAAGTCCCCAATAGGTGTTTCCATATTATTCACTCTGTATAGCTTACACTCCGAATAACGGACATTCATTTCAACGAAAAAAAAATCGATTGCTACATTAAAACTTTAAGTTAGCCATAAAATTTACGAAAAGAGAAGTTACCTTCTCATTACCTGCGAATTGTTTTATGGTTCAGGAAATAGAAACACAAAACAAAAAGGGAATCAGCAACATTAAAACATATATTTTACTTTTAATTTAAAGCAACTACGAAATTTACAGCAACTTCACCTACCTATTCGAGCAACATTTAGATAATCAAATGTCTAATCAATATATCTCTTTTGAAACGCTTCCTCTAAAAAAAAAAAAAAAAAAAAACTTAAATAATTAGAATTATTTCACTGACACATTTTTTATTTATTGTTTGCTAAATTTAGCTTTATTTTAATCTTATTTTCCAACTAATGTATTGGAAATAAATCCTTCTATTCTACGGGATGTATTACCAGTGCTTGAGAAATAATGCTAGGAGAGGGATTTTTTTGCACCAGGAGTATGACATTTTTTTAGGACAGGAATATGACATTTTCCAAACAATTTGCTTGTTACGTAGGCCGAAGATTATATTTAAGGTGAATAATGTTATTTTTCTAATCCAACCTCTTAATCAACCACACACTATGAGTAGAGTTAAAATTTTTCGTTCATTTAAAACAGAAATATTGTCCAGGAGAATGACAACAAAAATGTTACAAACCCTATTCTTGAACTTCAAAACGTTAATGAAAACAGCAAACAAATCATATAAACTTAATACTCAAGGAATCCAACAAAATGGTGATAATAAACAGTGTTGTAGCACAGCAAATCAAAAATTCCTTTTTTTAATCTATAATTATTGAACTCATTCCTAGGACAGGAGAACGACATGAAATTTATGGACAAAGTGGAAAATGATGTACCTTGATGATTTAAATAATTTAATTTATTTAAAGAATGCTATTTTACACCTTAAAGTATGCTTAATTTTGTACTACAAATTGAATTTGTGGAATGCTGATATAAAATTTTTAAGTAATTTAAGTCCATTTAAAAAAATGATGGGGACATGCCAAAAGTGTAACTTTCTGGTTATTTAAAAATTTTTGTAAAAAAATTAAATGAGTTATTGTTTTAACAAGAGGAGAATAACACCAGATAAGTTATTTCTAACTGTTAAAAAAATGAAAATACTTTATAGGTTAAACGATTTTTGTGTTAGGCTACTGGGACATAATATTGTTAAAATTTTGGAGAATCAACCAATCTATACATTGTTGTGCGTTGTCCATATGTCAACAGGTGTATCGATCTCAACGTAATTTTAGTTGATACCATTTTTCAGCCGTCTTTTATTGTGTTATGGATGTCAACAGGAGTATGGATGTAAACACACTAATATTACTTGTATGGACAAAGAGGTTATCGCTATTAGTATGAAGGTTGAGATTTCTTGAAGCTTCAAAAACAGACAATAACCCTTTGAGACATTGTAGCTTCGTTTAAGTGCAACACAATCTTTTTCAAAAATATTTTCTTCAGTCAACCCACTTAGTGGCTTTAAATGAATCCACGTGTTCTCTGCTTAGATGTTTTATGTTCTGTGTCTCAAAGTCTTAGGTTATGCTAAAGATATAAGACTCATAATATCGGATATATCACATATATTTTAGGAAAAATATTTCGTAAGAGTCAGACAGGTCATTTACACACTATTTATAATTTTGCTAAAAATTTTATGCTGGTTTCTTAGAAGAAACTACCATTATATTTCATTTATAAGCATTCTTGCAGATATATGTAATAAAATAATAAATAATTCCAAAGCTTTTCAAATCTTCGTTTATGCTTTCATAATTTTGAAGAATTTAACGTTTATGCTATTTATTTTTATCATTATTAAATGACTGTGAATGATTTAACCTTTAGAAAGCGCGGATTCAGTCTGGAGAAATCTATCAGATAAAAACGACGAAATATTTTCTCAAATAAAAGTGTATTGAAGCATGAAAATGTAAAAGAAAAGCATTGTATTGCTGTATGAAAAATGGCTGAAGCTCTCTAGCCACAAAATGGCATTTGCAGAGAAGCCACGGGCTTATTCAAATGCGATTTTTAAATCCCAAGTCTAAGAGAAACTGGTGAATTCGACATTACATTATGGATGTACGGCTATGACAATCCCTTTGAAAGCTTTGAAATTCTATTTGAGTGCAGAAATACATTCGAGATTTCAAGCAGTATGAGAAGGTTTAGAAAATTGATGGCAAGGGGCTGAAAGCCCAAGAGAATTCAAGCAGAGAGAAATATTAAATTTGTTCGTTGAAATGAATATAAAGTAATATAATCTTTCATTGTTGAAAATTATCAGGTATGATGTTATAATGAAAATTGTAGTGTTGACAGTACTTTAAGAATGTGCCGTTAAAAACAATTCGCAATATGAAAAGAGTTTTTGAAATGTGTCTCATGTTGTGAAGATCAATAAATATTTTATGTTTTCTATGTTTCCACTTTGGGTTTACTCTCTCGTTAAGAGGAATGTAGCATTCTTTCTGGATTCAGCTTTGAGTTGAAAGGTTTCGTGAAATCTGAGGCTATGCTCTGTAAATTGCAGGTTTCTAGTTTCATTAAAACTGATAGCTTTTATCTTGATAATCGTTACTTTTTTCAAACATTATCTGTAAGTGTGTTATCTCAGCAAAAACAACCCTGTTGTAAAAATTTCCCCGCCAAGAAAACCTTAAACTCTTCCCCACAAAAAAGAAAGCCTTCATCCTAAACCCAAAAACCCTCGGCCTTAAAAAGTCATAATCTCTAGTTTGCCTGCCCAAACTATTATCCTCCCTGTTCTCCTCTTTGATCACTCCTACTTCCGTTAGAACCTCCTCCCACTTTCAACTCTTCAGAAATATGGATAGATCCTTTAAATTGTTTATCTTGTTTGGCGGGATAAACAATTTAAAGGATCGATCCATATTTCTGAGGAGTTGAAGGTGGGAGGAGGTTCTAACGGAATTAGATGTGGAGAACAGGAAGGGTGGTAGTTTGGCAGATACTTAGCGGGTAAACTAGATATAATAACTTTTTAATTCTGAGGGTTTTAGGGTGTATGATGTGAAGGCTTTCTTTTTTGCGGGGAAGAGTTAAAGGTTTTCTTGGAGGAGAAATTTTTACAACAGGGTTATTTTTGCTGAGATATCACATCTTTTTGCATTGGTATTGTTACTTTGTCTGTATTTTTAGAATTGAGATCTTCAAGTTAGAAAATGTTCAATTGAAACAACACTGTTTTGTGTTTTTAAGGAACAATAATGGCAAGCCTAATTTTACGTCAAGTTATATTCTGACCATTTAGAGTCCATGTTCGTTTTGAGAGGATTGGGCCGTTTAAATTTTATTGCAATACTTGTATCCTCTCTGTTGCAAAGAAAACTTCTTATAAAGGGTGTCCCAAAATTAACGCAAGACTTGAATTTGCCACCATTTTTTCCATAAATTGTTGGCAGCCATGAAAAAAGAACAATTTGACGGTTAAGAGTTTAGGGTTAGTAAAAATGGGGTGTTATTAAACCATACAGCTAGAGATAGTGAAATATTTCAATTACTGCATAAGGCATTTCCTAGTCGCGTACTCTCTCATTTCGGTCATCAGAATTGGCACCCTAGATCGTGTGATTTAACATTTTTAAATTTCTTCTTATGGGGTTATTTGAATTCAAAGGTCTATGTCAACAAGCCCACAACCACCCGTGCATTACCGTGTTGCGATACCGAGCGCCAATAACAGTAACTGCTTGACCAGCCTCAACTTTCATTATTTTTGAAACAATTGTTCAATAATGAAAGCGCGTTATTGTATCGTATAACGCTCCATTTTTGATTACCCTAAACTCTCAGCTGTCAAATTGTTCTTTTTTCAGGGTTGCCAACCATTTATTGCAGAAATGGCGGCAAATTCAAATCTTGCGTTAATTTTGGGACACCCTTTATAATAAAATACTATATTTTAAGTTATATTATTTTCGAGTATTTTACAACTTCGCAATAAATTCTATTAGTTTCTTTATTTGACGGATTATTCAACATTTTCATGAAGGTTTCATGAGGTCATGTTTTACAGCTTGCGGGTGATTTTTATCTAGCTTTTCACTTTTTATTTAATGACTTTTTTTTTAAGTCGTGGATTATTTTACGCTTTATGGTGTATAATTTTAATTGTTGGGTGATTCATTTTTTTTTTTGATGGAACTCTTTGTCTTGTTTAATACCGAGTTTTGTTTAAAAGTTCATTAAAAAGACAAAATAACGTATGTTATGACCAAGCAAAAAAAAAGAACCGAAGTCATTAAATATTCTAAATTTGAATGTGCCAGAAGATGTATACAACTGTACTCGACGTTAAATCGCGGATATCATAAATTTGCCACAGCGACTGCGCATGAGCGCAGTTCTCGCTCATTTCAAAAGTCTTGCTTAAATTAATTGGAAAAATTTTGTCTGTTAACAAATTACTGCAAAACACGGATAATCCACACACATATTTCAAATATTTTCAATTCATAATGTGTTATGTTTGTGAAAAATGCATTAATTTAGAAAATAAGCAAACCAATAAAAAGGTGCTGTTTTTCGCTTTCAATTATAAAGTTAGATGTATCATATACATATGCGTACAGTTTCATATAATATGTCATGCAAAATATTCTAATGGTTTAACCCCAGTTTCGCCGACATTTAAAATTTCTTCCCCTTGAAATATATCAAAACTGAAAATCATGAAGGAAGGAAATTTCGTATCGGCAAAATTGGGGGGGGGGGGGGGGGGCAGCATTCTAATCTCATTCAATAATTTGGTTCTCTGCTTAAATATAAACAAACAACATGGAATCTTAAAACAGAAAGCCCAATGAGCTTGTCCGAGCGCATGCGCAGTCGCTGTGGCAAATTTGCGATATCCGGCATTTGACGTCTAGTTGCAACTGTTGGATCTGTTTTATTAGTCTTGATTGGGGGGAATGTAATTCCCTAAGACAACTTTTGAATAACGATTAGATTTTAGATCTGTTCTAGCCTTGCAATTGCACTCAGAGATTAACAAGCCCATGAGCTGAGAGTTAGTACATATGAATTTAGGGGAAATTAGTGATTTTCAAACTTTAATTACTTCGGCCCATAATGTCCCTGAGGGTTGAATTTTTGTTTATGTCCTCAATGTCCCCCCAAGAATATGTATACAAAATATCATAACCATAGCCCCCCCCGGGGGGCTGCTACAGAACCCAGGAAAGGTTCGATTTGGGGGCTAAAAACAAGGGGGTAGGAGAGGGGGTCAAGGTAGTCAAATAAGTAGGGCACAAGGAATGTGTGTGCGAAATTTCAGCTCCCTGTCAAAGAAAGCGAAAACGTTTTTGAACGGCGATTTTCTAACTTGAATTCTTCATCCCCCTGATGGTCCTGGGGGATTGCATTTTGGTTTATGTCGTCAGGGGCCAGTAGAGATTGAGTATACGAAATATCAACTCCGGGGGAGAAACAGAGGAGTGAAAAACCCAGAAAACCCCAACTTGTTCTGTCGTGTAAACTGTTCTTAGTCGCGTTTATTTTCTTTCGTCATTCTTGGCGGTGGATTTGCTTTTGTTGGCTGCAGACGTTTGGTTTTCTTGGCGACCGGGACGATCAGTTACAATCTGCAGGCACATTCCTAAACTCATACGTTGATTAACAATGATTGAAGGGCTTTAAACATGAAAAGAAAACACTCTTAAATATATTTTTGTCATTTTTAATGCAGTTTTCAACACATAATATATTGCAACTGACCGCTATATATTGTAACTGAGATTTTTTGAGCATTATGCAAGCGGATATTTTTCCTAATCTCTTAGACGAAGAAGAGAAGGTGGAGAACATTGTGAGTAATTATTGCAGATTGAAGGAAAATGTGGAAGACTAATGAGAAGAAGCAATATAAACATATACTTTTAACTTCACATGACACCAGTAACTTTCGAGATCGATATATTTTTTTTTTTAAGTAAGAAAAAAACTCATAGTTTTTGATGATAATCATAATGCGTAAAATCTTCGCAGGTTGATTATTTCGCCATCGAATAACTACAGTCGAATCCGCTTAGTGGAATAGCCATTTTGCCACGAAAAAATATTTTAATTGGCGGGATATTCCATTAACCGGGATCAAAATAACATGTTACATGGTTTGGTACATTGAAACTGTATTATATTAAGCGGGATATTCCTTTAACCGATATTCTAATAAGCGGGGTTACCTGCGATTGAATGAAGTTCCATTTTTTATTTCACATGAATTACTAAATTAAATCAAATATAAATAACTACCCAACTTCGTTTCACTCCTTTTTTATACTTCCGAAATGGGATTAAAATATTGACGTACGTATCCAATTATTCAGATAATTATATGAATATTTATACCATTTTAAACCATATCAACGGAATGAAAATTTGTGATAAACGTAAAGAAAAAGCCTCAATTTTAGCAGCTGTTATTTCATTTTTCTTTTAAAATACATTCGGTGTAAATTTAGGGTTTTTTCAATAAATGGGTTTTGATTCAAAGCTGAAGCTAAAAAAAAATTATATTTTCAACGAACAAAGTTTTCCAGTCAAGTAAAAAAGCTCACTTCTTAAGAATTTGAAAAATAACAGCATTGATCGTTCCCCTATTGAAATATGGGCTCTTATTAGAAAACGAGAAAAATTAAAAACATTTTCGGAAAATACGTTATTTTTAACAAATTACACTTTCTCCATAGTTGATTGATGATTTCTTCAGTGATTATTAAACTCTATTGTTGTTTAATCATTCAACAAACTCTTTAAAGAAATCTGTCGTTAACATATCCTCTTAGTTAAAAAACCTTAATCATGCGAAATACTTTCGCGAATGAAAAAAAGTAAGATATAATGTGACTCTTGTCGTGAAATTTTAAATAGCAAGTGTTGATATCTTTTAAATTGGATGTGTTGTGCATTAAAGCAGAGATGTTTTAACGAAAACTAATATTTTACCTATTCAGATTATTAAAAAATGACAGATTATTATACTACAACGATATTGTTTTATGCGTGAAACTGCTGTAAACAGGCTGAGTAAGCACTTAATGTGCTATTTCATGAAGGAATGTTTTCAAAATTTCTGCTGGATATTTTGAATTTAATCAGTTGGATAAAAAACATTTGCCCAAAGTAAAATGGAAAACACAATTGTCAAAATCTGGCAGTGAATAGTATTTGAGTAAGGTATAAATGCCCAAGCATTTCAAAGGGGGGATACACGAGTTACAGGAGTAACCGGCGTTCCGCTTTGCTATATTATCTATACTATATAATATCTCGTTGTTGTCGGTTACGTAGCTGTTGACTTCCATTTTTTGAAGAAGGTTGCTTTGTCAACGTGTCTTTACATAGGTACGAAGCATGTTCTGTTCATCTGGTTAGCTATGAAAATATATAAGACCCTCATAGACATTGTTGCAAGGGTTCTTTATTTTCCTTTCGAGCCACAACTTTCTGCTGTAAGTACAACTGCTAATTCAAAAAAGCTGAATTTTGCTCTGTTTTTGAAAATTTGATTCGTTAAAGCGGTTGTTTCGATTAACCACTGGTTCAATTATTCGGCGTCCACTGTATCTAACAGCTGCTTCAAAGCGTCTTCGATAAACCAGCAAGCAGCCAGATAATTTAGAAATTATGGCTTCCTAGTTTTGTTATGACTTTGAAACGCTTAGTTGTAGGTGCTAGATTGGGTCTTCGAATGGACTGGTTCAATACACGCATGCCAGCCTTACCGAGACAAATGCGGGATTACGCGTTGAAGATGAGTTGCTGAAAATCTGCAGCCATCAAAACGGAGCTGTTTTGTCCAGAAGTTTTTGATAAGCACATTAAATTAATGGTTATTGAAATTTAAGGGCTCAATTAAGGGAAAATAAGCAATCTGATAGTCGAATGATATGTTTTGATATCACTGGATTGTACCGAAATGAGCAATTTTATCACGCCAACCTACATTCTATATTCCTTGAAACACAAACATTAAAAACTATTTGGAATTTCGGATACTTTCAAAACTGCTCCAAGTTTTGTTGTTGAAAAGTAATTTTTAGTAATTTTGGTGGTTTTCACAAAACGTTGTGAATTTTTCTTTTCGGAGCTAACGTTAATTTCTTTTTTCAATTTTTTTAACCCGATTTTCAAAATAATCAGCTGCAAGTAAGGGAAGAAAAAAGCAAATATTCAATGTCTAGAGTTTTAGTTTTTTGAACTGCTAAAAAAATGAATTTAAAAACCTAGCCAATAAATAAATAAATAAATAAAAATAAAAATAAAAACTTTTCTAGAAAATCAACATCGAACGGATTTCTCAATAAAGTTTATTCAGAAAAAACTCGCCTTTTGGTTCCAGATTTATGTACCAATTACTTCGCATGCGTTAATGTTGGCGTTTTCAACTGTTCGGAAAAGTTTTTAAAAAATAAATAAATAAATAAAAATACTTTTTTTCCCTGCACATATCCTAGCTACCAAACGGCACGACCTTGAGGGTCACGGATCTGGATGAAATTCTGGATTTTGTTTATTTTGCGTTAGATATGAACCTAGGTAAAGCGGTTTGCATAGGCCCTAGTTCGGCCGCAATTGGAGTGTAAAGTTGCTAATTTAGCTCCAGAAAAGCAATGGTTTTCCTCCTGAAATTAAACTTTTATACCCATTTATTGCTTTTTGCCCTGCAGTATCACGCAATTGAATGTATTCACAATATAGAATAAATTCACCCACCCCTACATTGTACTAACAAGAGACGCGAAAAATGTTGAGAGCAAATATTGTGCCAAAGCTTCGAATTCCAAGAATTTACGCTATTGCTGTTCCTGAACGAAACAAGAAAATTTAAACCCTCTTTGCAGCCGAACTAGAGCTTATGCCCTCAAACCACTTCATCTGGGTTCATATGAAGTACAAATTGATCAAAATGCAGAAATTTATCCAGATTCATGACCTTCAAGGTTTTGCCTGCCGCTTGAGTTCCAAGACTCCAGAATTGCAATCGCATTTTCATTGGAACTTTTGGAGCCTCTTGTCAGTACAATGGGGGGGGGGGGGGGGGTTATTCTATATTGTGAATGCATTCAGTTGGCTCATACTGCAATGAAATAGCAAGAAAAATGTAAAAAAAGTTCAATTTCAAATGAAAATCTATTGCTTTCTTGGACCAACTTTGGACGCCCGTAGCAGTCAAACTAGGGCCTATGCAGGCGAATCGCTGTACCTGACTTCATATCTAGTGCAAACTGACTTAAATCCAGAATTTCATCAAGATCTGTGACTCTCAAGGTCGTGCCGTTTGGTAGTAAGTCAAAAGTACTCCTCGCAAAAAACCTTTGAAAAGAAGGGAAAAAAATAATTTTTTATTAGGATATACATATAATTCGAATTCTCCTATCGGCACTATTATAATATATATATATATATATATATATATATATATATATATCCTTATATATTATTTCTGTAGCCTGTTTTTGGTTTCTACGCGAGATCTTCCTCAATTCTTGATCGATTTCTTTGATTTACACCTTATTTTATAACTTATCGTGCAGGCTACTGACGAAAAATAGAACCACGATCTAAAAAAGTTTTTTTTCCTGCCAAAAAACCTGTTTTATAGAACCAGAATGAGGTTTTTGGTTACATTTATAACTTCAACTTGCGCGACAACCGGCAAAGCTGAATAGCTTGATCGGCAGAGCGTTCGACTGGTAACCAGGAGAATGAGTGTTCGGGCCCACGTCCGGACAATTTGCATCAGAGAAATATCGCGCGTTATATAAACACTTAATAAAATGAATAACAAATATGAGGGAATAGAATAAATGAGAAGGAAACGCTCCTTGCTGTTATGAAAACTTAATGCAACGGGGTGCTAAATTACTTCTGAACTGTAACGCTTTTTTTTTAATTTTAAAGCTTTTACTCCAGTAAGAAAATTGAAGCATAATGTAAGCGAAAATATAAGTATCAGGTTTAAGGGGGTCCGGGACACATTTAAAATTTTTTTTTATTATATACTTTAGAGTTTTGAAATTTTTTGCACTGATTCACCATTTATTTAATAAGCAAAATCATAACATAAATATGAAAAAAAGAAATTTTTTTATTTAAATTTAATTAGTTTTTTTTATAAAAAATGGGGTTGCTTTAAATTGCTATAACTCAAAATATTCTTAAACAATTTTCAATTTTTTTTCAATGAATTACGCACAAGTATCTAAGCTTTAATTTTTATTCGGCGATTTTAAAAATATTGATTCAATAAAAAATAAAAAATATTTGAAGAAAAATTTCAAAAAATTCGAAGATACTTTTTTTTAAAAAAATCGTAATTTTTGCAGGAAACGTTCTTTTCAAATTCGCCGAATAAAATTTAAAGTAAACTGTTTGAAAAGGATATGCTCCAAGTTTCATTACTTTATCTCTATCGGTTCCTGACTTATAAGAGTTTGAATGCAAGAAATCGGGAAAAATTGCTCCATGGAGAAAAACGCGTTTAAAGTTTTAAAGTTAAGTACACATTAGTTAGGTGCATGAAACAAAAATAATTATATCTTTCGTTCTATTTAAGATAGAAACAAGATTCAAACGTCCTCTTAAGCAGAAAAACACGGAGTAATTTTTTACATGATAAAACAAAATTGCAAAATTTGACGATTTTTGTGTCCCGGACCCCCTTAAGGTTTTAGACTACAATGGAATTGTTTTTTGTTCAGAAAAAAATTAGAAATCGTATATTGAAATATAGATCCTTCTAATGAGTTTTTTGACTCTTTATGCAAATTAAAAAATGACTACCTCAATTTGAAGGGTAAACTACATTTTTTCTTCTTTTTGTAAAAAAAAAAAAAAAACCTATCACATTTTTAATACATTCGAAAAGCTACGCTTAAAAAAGAGCTTAGTTCAAATTATTTTGTATTTTAACCGTGCTGCTAAATGATGAACACGTGCTGCCATCTAAGTCAAAACAGTTCAAGCAGCCTGCGGTAACAAATTGTAAAACTTTTCAAAAATAAAACATTTCTCTTCAATATCTTATCTTATAAATTATTTCCCTCTCATTGTAAAAGTTATCAGGCCGGCAAATGACGAAAAATAGACTTACGGTCGAAAAATCAAGTTTTCGGAAACGCCTCTTGTTGTTGCAAAACCTTGATGCAGCCTGAAGTTCTTATGCACATTTTTTTTTTAAGTCAAAGTTCTAATACAATTTTCCAATTTTTTACGTCGCGTTCGGCAAGAAAAAAAATTAACCTGTGTGTGTGTGTCTTTTTTTTCTGTTCTCTCTCTCTTTTTTTTAATAAAGCTTAAAAGCACTGGACTTAGTTGTTCGGTTAAATTGATAAGTTTGTTTTCGGTAGAGCGTTCGGCTGTAAACTAACTGAACTTCGGGCAAGCTCGAGCTGTCCGACATAATAGCAAATTTGGATTATTATTACACATTACATGTACTCATAACATACAGCAGAAAGCACACGTAATAAAATAAATGCAATGGGAATGCTTGGTGTTTCGACTTCTTTATGCAGGCTACAGTTATCATTCGGATAAATTGACTGTTAATCAAAGGGTGTTCTTCCTTTTTTTAAGCTTTGACTCCATCCAGACCACTAAGCATAATGTAAGCATAAAAAAGTATTAAATTTACCTCAAGGGAATCCTTTTTGTGCAGAAAAACCTTTTTATTGTATGCTGAAATGTAGATTTTTGTAATAGCAGTGTTCGATCTTTTGTACAAATGAAAAAATACTGCACCAAATTGAAACTACTAGTTTTACCCAGTAAACCTTTAATTTGTAATTCGTGCGAATACGATATAAAACATTAAAATTATTATTAACTTCATCAGTAAGAAATAATTTTCTACTCCTCTGCTTTCTGCTGGAAAAAAAATACATTTTGTCTATGTTCGAAAAATTACACTTAAAAAACGGACTCAGTTCAACTGGGTTTGGCTTTGAATTTTAAGTATTCGATTAAAAGAGAAACATGTGTGGGCATTTAAGCCGTAACGGTTAAAGCAGCCTGCTATGGGAAATAGTTCAATATTCAAAAATAAAAGCACTTATTTTCAATCTAATTTATTACTTTTCTACATTGTAAAAACGATTCAGAAACGTTCCTGGAAAATAATAGGCAACTGATGTGCCCATTTTCAGCCAGTAACATATCTCGCAAAAACCACGAAAGTTTCCCCCTTAAACTCAGTAACCTTCTTGAAATTATCTAGAAACCTTCACGTTTAGAGCCAGTCGTGCCTTTAGAGTTCAAAGGAATCTGAGATAGGAATAACATACCAGCTTCAGAAGCAGTATTAAGCCAGAATTGCAAGTCATGATTGCAATTCTCGCAAAGCTCAGTAGTCCAAAGACTTATTCGCTCCCTTCGGGAGCTTAATCAGACTGGACGAGCCGTAAGTGAATTAAAGTCGATACACCTTATAAATACTCTCAGTTAATCTTTAAACTGGGAGCTATAAATATTTTTTACAATATGAAGAAGTCTGCATTCCAGCAACTTGCAGCCATTCAGGAATTTTTCTGACAATGATACTTGATATGTCCAGGAAGTGGATAAAAACCATTAAAGTCTAGAAACGTTACACGGAAATACTCAGTAACGTGTCTGAAATTTTTTACAGTGTACAATGTTTCAATCGGTACGTGAGATCTTCGTCATTCTTTAATCAAATTCCATGCTTTACGAATAATTTTAAATCGTATCATGCAGGCTAATGACAAAACATAAACGCATGATCTTATTTTTTTTCGGCAAAAAGATTGTTTGCTGTATTTAATTACATTTTCCTTCAATGAATACCATTCGAAAAGGAAGGAGCAATTGCTAGGTTTGTTTGGGGTGTTGGGCTGTTAATCAGAATGGCGCCAATTCGAGTCCGTGCCAATAAATATCTCTTTAATGTTTCTTTTTTTCCCGTCAGATGCTCACATGGGCAGGACTGTATTTGCCACAACCTGTTTTTTCACATGCACAATTACTGTTTTTTCACGAGTCACTACTCAGGCACACTTTTAATGATATTTATGTTTGCATTAAAAATACGTACAACCAAAAGGTGAGCGATGATCAAATTCTCACAACGTTGTATTCGACGAGGTTTTGTTACTGATGTCTTCAAATTACATGCCTTCTCTTATGCGTTTACTTTTTTCCGTTTACGTTTTTTTGGTTCTTCTGCATAATGTTCTTCCTTTGAAATTTTTAAAGAGCTAAATGCCTTATGAAACGATTTGAAGGACTGTGCGGAGTTCCGCACGGGTCGACTAGTATATATATTACTGTTCAGAACAAAAAATTTACAAAATCTACGTGGAAAGTTTTTAAAAAAACTTTATTAAAAGCAACTCCGCCTTTTAACTTGGGATATATGCTTCAAATTTACTCAAATTTCTTTCAAATCAAAAACTGAAATGGGAATGAAGCACTGAGATATTTTAAGCAAAAAAGATTTGTTCGAGTTTGTGCAATCATTCAAAAATCATTAGGAGAGGGGGGGGGGGAGACCGACAGGCACATTTCTCTATTTCAGATCCCCACTTTCACACTTTTGATTGCTCAATATTTATTTAATTTTATTACGGCTTTTGTTTTCGTTCTCAGCGGCTTTTCCCTTAATCCTTTTATCATGCCATTTTCCACTTTTACTTTTACGGAAAAGCAACATAAAGCAAAAGATGACAATGGGAGACAAGAATAGGCAGATTAGAAAGAAAAATTAAACTGGCTTCTTACAATGATGACTGACTATGTGGAAAATATGGTAAATAATTCGATGGAGGTGAAGAGAATATAAACATCGAACACACAAAACATGAAGAATGTGAGAAGTGCGAGTTCTCAAAAGGTTTTGTTTTCCCTTACTCTCATTTTTTTTTTGAAAAATAAATTGAAATTCATTACAGTGATTGAAATTAATTTTTTACTGCAATCACTTTTGGATGATATGAAAAATATAATTTGATATTCTTATGTTATGCACACGTTATGGTATAGCGAATTCATTAAAATGGAATTCGACATTCCAATTATATTTTACTTCACACAGAGATGCTTAAAAAAAAAAAAAAAAAAAAAAAAAAAAATCAGCAGCAACTTTTCTGTGAAGCAGAAATTTAATGCCAATTATCTGTGGTAATTGAATAAGAGTTCGGTTTCTAAATCTAATGATTCAAACTAGTCTGTTTCAAGCATAAAAATTTTAATTTAGTACTTCTTAAAAATTGCTTAATTAAGTACAAATGTTTGATAAATTGCAACTTATTTGCTAATTTATATTTGAAATTCGTAGCATTTAACACATTTAGTGTGTTAATTTCTGTGATAATCTAAATAATTTTGTATTAGTTTAATAATAATTGTCATAATTCGTGAGAAATTTAGGGTAAAATTTCCCTTCATAATAGTGACAACAGTTCCTAAATAACCTCATTATAGTAAGAACATTTGTCTCTAAATACTGTCCGTCAAATAGGGACATTAATCTCTAAAAAAATGAGGACAACAAATCAAAACCAAATTCAGTTCTGCTTTTAAGAACCCCAATCCCTGTCAAAATGTGCTCCATACTGTGCGGGTAACCTAAATTGTAACACCGTTTCTTGACGGAGAATGGAACTGAGGTCTAAAGATGAAAACAGTCGGAAAAAAAACGGAAAATTTCCGAAAAAAAACGGAAAAAAAAGCGTTTTTTTCCGAAGGAATAAATTTCCACTTCGGAAAAATTGAAAAAAAAAAAGAATTTTTTCAACTTTCCAGGGTTTTAAATGAAGTTTTCAGCAAAAAGTGATAAGAAATTTCTCACGCTTAAACTCTGATGCAATCCCCCCCCCCCCTCCCGTTCTGTTAAAATACTGTCTAACGTTAATGCAAATTGTTGTATGACAATATAATTTGCATATATATATCAAAAAACGTTTAATAATACTTTTTACAAAAAAGCTTAAACCAATAACCTTAGTGAAAAATTTATTTTCCTTCTTCATAAAACAAACAAGCATAACTTTAATTACAAAACTATGTTTCTGCTGACTGCGAACCAAATGTACAGGGTGCGGAAAAAAAACCAGGGCAAGCAATTTCCAAGAAACTTTATTAAAAATAAATAAACTAAGAAAACACAAAAAATAATAATATGAGAAGACTTTTAGCGATCATTAAATTTAATTGGTTACAAACTAGCAGCCTTTTGCAGTAATACAGAGATGCAGCTGCTTATTGAAATTTTCATTCAAGGGCAGCAAGTCCTTTTATCAATCCTATTCCCTATAAAGCAATTGGTTTAGAGAGTTCACTTTTATGTGTTGTTTAGGGAAGACCTTTGACTCTAAACTAGGCCATTCAGTGCAATAAATGGGATTGAGGTCGAGTGAATAGAGATTTCATTCACTCAAAAGATGATATCTTGTCAAAAACAACGCGCTATACACCACTCTTGTCTTCTTGGCCATATGAATCGGTGTGGAGTTAAAGGAAAATGTCCAGTCTCTACAATGCTGAAGTGCTCTTAGGCCCACAGAAGTACAATAACTTCTAAAAGGTCCTTCTGGTTCACTTTTTGATTCATTTTACAACCCTCATCCACAAAAAACATAGAGATTTTTTGTCGCTTGTATGATTCCATCTCAGACCAAGCCTGACTTCGGATTTTGGCGATATCTAACGCTTTCTAAGGTGCTTGGAGTGTCTACCAAGGGCGCCCATATGCAAAATTTTAAGGGGGGGGCTCTGATGTTTTCCCCATGGAAACCGACTTTAGTACAGATTAGAGCATTTTTGATAACTTATTCATTAATGGCTGGAGAAAAAATGTTTTTACATTTTTACAGAGAAAAAAGTATTAAAAGGAAGGAAGTTCTTATTTCCAAAGGGGGGGGGGCTTGAGCCCCGACTTTCCCTCCTATATAGGAGCCTATGGTGTCTACAGATCAAATTCTATGGTTCTGAGGGATATGAACCGACTGAACGGTAAATCATTGAAAGGTATCTCTTCCAAGCGTGGACTTGCGGGCCTCAAACGTTTCTGGCATCTTTAGAGTCATACGAATGCCTGAATTTTTGAAACTTGCAAAAATTCTGTTTGAGCTGTTTTTTCCCTTAGTCACACTTATCGGTCACAAATTCCCACAAATGACTGCTCTCGTGGAAACACGAGGATTTCATTTAACTCACTTTTGGATGAATTAACGATTAACTGAAATGTTTACTGTTCGTTTCTGTACACTTTCCAGGCATCGACTATCATTTCCAAGCCACTTGAAACGGCATGCCGTTTCAAATACTATTTGTCGAGGCACAACAAGCAAACGAACTGTCGTTCTACTTGGTTAAACAACTTAAAATAGCAGGTATTTCGCTTAAAATTGTAAGAAAACCGAAAAACAATACGTAAACTAGGTAATATATATTGTAAATTATTTCCTTATAAAGTGAGAAACAAAAATAAATTAGGTACTCATTAAAATTAAATTACACCTTTCTTCCATTCGATGATACAATTTTTGTCCGTTATTTTTTGTTACCGCACCCTGTATACTGCCGTGCTAAGCAAAAAAGGGGACTTTGCAGTTGGGCTCAAGTTGAGATATTCTATTTTAAAGTGTGGCTCTTCCATATATTTAATTCAGATGTCTTTTTTTAATTTTTTAAAGAATTTTTCAAAACAATAGTTCCTGATCAAATGACCCTAAGACATTTTATTTATTAAGTAAAATAACAAACAGAGAACAACTTGGTTATAAAAACTCAAATTTGTTCAAAAGGGCTGGTATGACTACTTTTACAACTGTGCTTAGCACGGCCGTATGAATAAACTTTAACTCCAGTTTAATTTTCGTTCAACTTAAGAAAAACCAATTTAGTTTTGATTTGGACTTAGACTGGATTGGAAAAAATCAAAACTCAATAGCTTTTATTTTCAAACAGTAACATTGTATTATTTTTCTTCCAAAAAAAAATATCAATCATGTTTGAAAGTCGAAAATTTCAGAAGTTTCAAAGGCAATCTAAAATAGAAAATGTAATTGTTATGATTAGACACACATTACCCAATATTAAGGCCCCTATATATCTATATAGCTGCTCTACCCAATATTATTGGTTGAGTGACGACTTGACTTATTTCTGGATTTGAGCATGAAAGCCCTCTACTCAGTTATGAAACAAAAAGGTTTTTTCTTCTAATTAATCTTACCTTTATATGTATTTCTGTCAAGCGGAAAAAGATGTGTGGATAGCATATATTTTTTAATGCTTAATCCTTTATATGTTACAAGAAACACAGAGCTATTAAGAAACCCAAATTTTATTCAGAAAGAAATCAAATTTTCCATTTTTTCCAATTTTTCCCGTTTCCACCACTTCAAAATTTCCGGAAATTTTACATCTCTACGCATACCTAATATTTTTTCCTGAATAAATAAGGAGAAATAGATCCGAAATTGGGACATTAAAATAAAGTCAACAGTCCTCAAATATCGTCAACAGAACAAATCAATCTTTATTGGAAAGAAGGACAGCAGCTACCTATAATGGGAACTTTCTAAAATGCTCATTTCTAAATCAACATTAGTATGGATAAAAACTCATTAGCGTTAGAACGAAAACCCTTAAAAACCACAATTAGATAACTGACAAAAATTCCTTAATAAAATCAGTGGTTTCTTTTAAAAATTTCGTCAGACAAAAGACAACAGTCCCTGTAAAACCTAATTAGAATTAGGACAACATTCCTCAAACTTTCCTTTAGAAAAAGAAAAAAAAATATCTTGGATGGTCTAATTGGAATAAAGAGATCGGTCTGTATAAACGTCTGATATAATAACGGTGAAAGTTTTCGAATAACGTCAACCTTTGCTTTGAAAATCTCAGTCTGGATAGGAAAAATAGTTCCAAAAACCATATTCAGAATAAGAAAAATTTTAAAATAGCATCAACAGTATATCGTAAAGAAAAGGAGAGGAAAAAATTAGGATTGAAAAGGCAACAGCACCAAAAAGCTCCATTTTCAAAAAGGACAATGTTCTCCAAAATTTACTATAGAATAAGGACGCCTGTTTCTCAAAATTCACATCAGCCGCTTTTCAATGAAACTAAAACGGATAATATAAGGCAATTATTATGAGTTTAAAGATCTATTTTTAGGTCCTAAAAGTAAACTTCAAACAAAAAAAGAACTGTTCATCGATTTTTTTTTTCGAAATGGTTTGTTAATAAATCTTCCTATGTAGCACTAACCAGTACAAAGTTATTTCCGAGTTCACCCCGAACATACCCATTTGGAGTTTATGTTTTATGTATTTAAAGATATGTAATCGGTTCATACATCTATAGTTATACATTTATTTTCTGATAATTTATGATATTCTGCTGCATGTGGAAGTATGCTAATAGCGTTTATTTTCTTAACGCTATTAAAATGTGGGTATGTAAAACATCATCAAAGAAAGGTGCGCTTTTAGTTTACAACACAAATATCTTTGTTACGAATGGGCTTTCAATGGTTATAAGCTTTTGTTCCTGCTATTTGTTAGTTTATCGTCTGCTGTGCTTCACATTTATTATTTATCAATTCGCAACTCCAATGAACTATAGGGGGCGCTGCAACCACTGTCTAATGGCAGATGAAAAATGTAAAACAAACACATGCCGTAACTTATAACTTGCTTTGACGCTTTGTGAATGACAGTAATTTTTCATTGTGTTTGTGGGAAGCTTTCTTTTCTATTCTTCTGAAATTTACATTACACCACAAACTGTCTGAAGCTTGTAATTTACCCATAAAAAACACGTGGAATGGAATGTTTTACCTTTTTCGGTAGTATTTTTAATCACCGTAAGGTAGCGTATTCGAGCTCTGGAGTTGCGAATTTATTAAAGTCTACAATAATTCGCATTTTTTTGAATTATCTAATTTATTTATTGTTTGCGCTATTGATTGCTTATTTTTCAATGGCAATGGTAAAAGAAATTAGATGGAACAGTTGACGCGTTTTGATGAAATGTGATTGTAGTTTTTTTTTTTGCCTTTTTATAAACGAAAATATAATTTTATATTTTATGAAAATATACGCAATTAAAAGTAGTTTTAATAAAAATTGAATAGTTTAATTTTATTTACTTAATAGCAGAAACTCATTTATTTTAAAATGCCAAACAATAGGAGTTGGAAGAAACAACATGTGATATACATTTATTTTACTTTAAGAAACAATTAACATGTTTAGCCGTAATGATACGACTCTTATAATGAAACTTAAAACTGTCAGCATAGATACTTAAAGCAGAATACATTACGCTGCATTTCTTTCGACGATAAAATATAAATGCAGCCTTTATCTCCAACGTAAAGCTATCACAGAACAGGATGAATCATATCACCTAGATCCTGCCGCAGATTTTCTCATTTTGGAGAGAAATTTTCTTTCATAGCCTCTCATTTTTGAGGAAAACCCTCTTTTATATCTTCCCATTTTATGAAAAGAAAGGAAGTAATAATCTTTTAAGTCATCCATTATAACTCGATGGCCTACGAAATTTCATAAGACAGATGTTTGAGCATTAGAGAGCGCTGTTTAATGGAAGAGCAAAACTGAGGAAAACTTAAGCAAGAGGAAATGCAAAACGACATATATATTCGCAGGAATAGGAATTTCTCCGATTAATGGAAGTTATTTATGTCTTGTCTTTTTCTTTCTAATCTACAATCCAGTTAGAGAGAAGGAATTGTTTTAGTGAAAATAGCTATCACTAGATATTTATGAGGAAACCTCGACAAATTTTTAATTATGCCTTAATATTTGAGAGAATAATGATAAAATTCTACAGTAACATGCAAAAAAATTGCTGAGAAAAGTTACAGAAAATGCCTAAGAGCTAGAAATATTTGCATGTACATGACTTAATTTTAAATTTGGACTAGTGTTCGGAGATCTTGTTGGAAGAAGGGGATAGCTCCATTTTTCAGTTCCACTAGAAATCACACACACTGCAAAAAATAATTGTTGTTTTTAAAGTAATATACTGTATTTTCCTACAGTTTAATACTGCTTTGCTAAATAACAGAGAAAAACTGTAAAACCGTTTTAAATTGCGCGAAACGATGCGCAAAAGGTGTTTCCTTTCATACGGGAAGATAAACGAATGAATTCGAGGTATCGATAGCCATGTTAGTAATTTTTCGGGGGTGTGCTGAGACAGGACTGATCAGCTGTAATTCAAGTTAAAGGTAAGTAATAATTATATTATTCATTCCCTTTTCCTCAAAATGTAGTTTTCTTTATCATCGATAATGTATGTAAAATAATAGTGTGTATTTTGAAATCATAATTCGTATTCCAATATTCGTTGATGTTGACTTTGCAGTTTCTTTTAGTTGCTAAGTTGTAGCGATTGCTTTATAGCAAAAGTCTAAGTAGTTGTTGTGATCCTGAATATTTTACTGCACGTATGATATTTTTTAAACATTTTCTGAAATTCAAATTTGATTCAAAAATAAATCAATTCCTTTCTTGATCGTATTTAAAGTTATTAAAACATTAGACTTTGTTTACGATTATATTTTGTGTTATATAGGATGTGAGTACTTAAAATTTAAATTCTTATGTTTTCTAGTAAATTTTTAGCGTATTGCGATTGACTTCTTTCTTCTTTTTTCTTTTTCTTTCTTATGTTCAGTTTTAAATTCTTCAACAGTTTGCATTTAAATATTTTATTGATAAACTTTACGCTATAGCGTAAGTAACTTTTATATCCTGTACAAAATTTGATGAATAAAACGTAAATAAATAAAATAACGTAACCGAGAGACATGCAAACAGTATCAAGTTTACTGATATTTTTTGTTGAAGAATTTGCCCCTCTCGAAATACAATACTCTGATGTATGAACGACTCAAAATTCTCTGAAATCTGGAGCCAGCTTTCATACTTATCGAACAAAACTAAAATAACAATAATTAAAAAAATCATCAATGAAGCACTCAAAAAAAAAAAAAAATAAATAAATAAATAAATAAATAAAATAAAATAAAATAAATAAAATAAAATTAAGCATTTTTAGATACAAACACGAAACCCTTGCGTTTTAAAAGTTTTATATTTGCGTCAGTAGGAAGTTAAAGTTTTACTTCAGGAAAAATGCACTAGTGCCAATGAAACTTGTGAACCTAAAAATAATTTTAGAAACTATATTCAAAGGCACTCGATGGGAGGTCACGGGAAGTCTCTATGACCTCCCCAAAATTGCCATATTGGGAAAATTTTGTCTGGTGATTCGGCAAATTTGGGAACAATTGTAAAGTTGCAATTTTTGAATTCTCGAATGTGCAAAATTTATTAGATATTGTAATTAATTGTGCGTACTTAATGTGTGCATGCACCAGTATTTTATTAATCGGCAAGTATGTTAGTTCCGTTCGACAAATTGAGATTATACGTCTTCCCAACATATTTAAGTTCAGGCCGTGCCTGGCTATATTTTAAAATTTTCAGCATTTCATTTCTGATCTGGCAGTGTTGCGTTCTCGTCAAAATTACAGTTTTTTAATTTAAAGTAGAATATTTACATTATTATGCATTGTTTGTCATAGTTTGACATCATCTACTTTTCTGAATGAGCATGAAGGAAATGCGCATTAAGAAAAGTAGATTCTCGAGAACTACAGTAGAATTTGAAACTCTTGTAACCTTGAACTCGTCAGTTTCCTTACATTTTAACTTTAAGAACCCTTTGAGTCTTAAAGTTTGGCTTCAACGTGTTTATGCTGAAGAAAAAAACTATATTATAAATACTGAAAAGTGTGATTCTGTACTTCACTGTCTTTCACTGCATATAAAAAGTAAAAATATGTCAGAGTGTTATCCGTGTAAAATGAAAAAAAAACGGGGAATTTCGTTTAAACCTGTAACGGAGATTCAAGCCAAAGCCAGGTAAGATCTTTTGCATTTAAATGCGATGGGTTCCATAGCAGTTGAGTTATTTAGGGGGAGGGGGATTATTTTCACAATAATAGAGAATTTTTCCAAAAAATGAGATTTTCGAATATTTTGTCAGATTTCAAAAAAGGAACAGAGAGATTTGCGGTAAAGATTTGATTACGGAAAGGAAATTCTGAACTCCCGGTTTGAAATTTACCTTAGCGACCAAAGCATAAGAATCGAAAAGACCAACAAATCCTCCAGTTAACAAAGTAGCGTCATATAACACTATAACTCAACATTAATGAATGGAATTAGGACACTTTTCAATGAATCGGGTTTGCCTAAGCAGTTTTGAGCCGAAGCAGCTATGTGCTTCCACTGCTTACGGACTAGAGCGGTTTTAAAAAGAAAAACCAAAACCTTTTTTGAGATATTTGAGGGAAGAAAGCCATCTATTAATCACTACCGTGTTTTTGGCTGTATTTCGTATATTGGAATTTCAAAACAGAAAATAAACAAATTGGATATGAAAGCTAAACAGGTAGTTATGGTAGGATATGCGTTTCATACGAAAGGTTATAGAATTTGGGATCCCCAAAATAGCGAATTGACAGAAACTCTGAATGGGAACTGATGTGATATACCCCACCCTTGGCGACTTTTTCCTGTTGGCGCCAAGAAAGCGTCGCCAAGAAAACGATGTATGACGACATATGTCATACATCGTTCTTAGCGATGCTTTTTTAGCGCCAACAGGAAAAAATCAGATAAAAAAACATGATCAAAGCACTTCAGAACACAATATATATAAAAACAACATAAAAGCACAACAAAAAACATCACGAATATATGCTTCAAAAATGTACAGGGCCGGGTTTTTTTGTAAACATATTAAAATACAATGAAATAAATTATTGTATTAATTACAAGTCGAAATTAATGCATTAATTTTTTTCATCATTTCTCCGGGATACGAGACCTCGGTCTCATTGTACTTTCGTAATGAGACCTCGGCTCGCCGGCCCTGCCTCGGCCTCATTACGAAAGTACTATGAGACATCTGGCTCGCCAGGACCTCGCTCCGCTCGGTCCGTTATCCCTCCGACTGTTAATATACATTACAGTCGGAGTATGGTCACAGTTATGTATATTTTCATGACACCCAAGGGTAGCTCCTTCCGTTCAGTGTACAATAATGACACAGTTTTAAGTGTGAAATATGCACCATTATTGTGCAGATTTATTAATAAAATTCAGCATTTTTAAGAGTACAACCGAAAGAACTTTCAATTGTTAACATAAAATTCAGTACCTAAAGGAGGCACGTTAATAGAATGTCTAAATAATTCGTGGCATCGATAAGAATTAACTTTTAGAACAAAATAACCGTACTATTTCTGTAAAATTAATTTACATACAGTAAAAATAAAGTTAAAAACTACAAGAACCATTCAAGGATTTGTAAAAAACAAAGAATTTTGGAAGTGAGAGGTTTTTTTTTGAATTCTAAAATAAAGAACTTACCTTTTTATATGGTATAAATATTCACACTCAGTCTAAAACAATACATCATATGACAATGGCACGTTACAG
The DNA here is from genome assembly GCF_026930045.1 of Uloborus diversus. Taxonomy (NCBI): domain Eukaryota; kingdom Metazoa; phylum Arthropoda; class Arachnida; order Araneae; family Uloboridae; genus Uloborus; species Uloborus diversus. Next base: position 51,791,821 of record NC_072733.1, on the reverse strand, counting down.
ATACACACCACGTTGGAGTTAACTTTTAATTAACCTTCAAGTTTGAAGAAACTGGCATTTTCTAATGTTTTTACTTCAAAACACAACTACTGAATTTAAACTAACACAAAATAAGCATTCCTGTAAGGTATATTGCACGAAACAACACCACGTATCTCCCCTGCGTGAAACCCAAACAACCCAAGTAAACAAGTTTGAACAGATCTGTAAGATTGCCTTCGGGTTGCTAAACACAGGTTAGTTTGGCCAGGGATGCCATGCATAAAAAATTATCGCCTCATTGGCAAGAAAAATATTTTAATTTTGTGCAAAAAAAATCGAATGTCGCCAAATGGGGGGGGGGGTTATATCACATCTGTACCGTTTTATTTCACTTCTGAGTAAATCTGAAGTAGAAGAATATCCTGAAAATCATAAAATAGCATGTTGTGAAAATTAAATGGGTTAAAGAAATACCAAGGCAAAGTATATATTGACACGACGGTTCTTAAGTCCGAATCGCGAAGTCGAGGTTTATTGTTCTGAAAATAACATTGAATATGACCCAAAGTATTTTGATTTCACTTGTGATGATAATTCAAGAAAAGTATCAGATTCTGATGAAGATAGGGGGGATAATTCAAGTAAGCTAGAAGCTAACATTTCCGAAGACGTAATTCCTTCAAATTTGAAACAAAGTTTGAGAACGCCAGAAAGTGAAGATTGGCAAAACGCAACAGAACAGATGAGAAGAACGAAATAATGCGCTTCAAGGCCAGACTGGTAATTTTAGGTAACCACCAGCTATGGGGGGGGGGGGAATACTTTTCGCAAGAGTTCTCTCCAGTAATTTCCTTCCCTTTATTTGACTTTCTTTTCAATTTTTGTGTATAAGCTACATTGGGTCCATTTCCAAGCAGATGTTTGCAATGCGTATCTATATGCGGATTTAAAGGAGGAGATTT